>NC_092750.1:86235864-86425841 GCF_047496795.1 Chiloscyllium punctatum
TATATCACATCTTTTCTTCCCTTTTCTTTGCTTTCTATATTCATACAGCCTTATCACATACAAAAACAATCTTTGGTCCAACTTGTCGATGCCGGCCAGGTTTTCCAAACTAAGCTATTCCCATCTTCTTGCATTTGGCCCATATGCCTCTAAACGGTCCCCATTCACATGTTCGTCCTAATGTCTTTTAAATGTTGGAGCTGTACTTGCATCTGCCAGTCTTCCTCTGGCAGCTCATTCCATAAACACGTCACCCTCTGTGCAAAAAACAGTTCCTTCTTCGTCCCATTTAAATCTTCCTCTTCCACCATAAACCTATGGCTCTATGAGTTACTTTACCTATCCTTTCACCCTGCCCAAGTCTCCCCTGATTTTGTAAATTACTATAATGTCACCCCTCAACCTCTTATACTCCATCTGATACTAACTTCAAGAACAATCATTTAAAGATCAGCACTGTAAATTTGAAACAATGTTAAAAGTGACAGGTAAACAATGCTCAGCCCAAACTTCATACTGTTATTTGATTTCTTCTTTATGTTACAATACTAAGGCAGCATGAAAATCTTACTAGTGCCTATAAGCCGTCAAGCACCTGAATTCCTTTGCCTGACGGCAGTCATCTCTACAGTGAAAATGTATCTGTGGACAGATCTATATAAGACCACATGTTCAACATTCTCTCCCCGGCCTCCGTATGACCTTATGTGATTGTGTCTTCCACTCAATAGAGAGAACCCCTTTCCCCCATTCACATCTTAACTTAATCTCAGTTTATACCATCTTCTCTTTTCACCACTGCTAAAAGCCTGTTTATCTGTTGCCACACCCTATTTTCCCTTTCACCTACCCCCCACCTCTGGCAAGGAACTAAAATGCCCAGTTTCCAATCCTTTTCAGTTCGGAAGAAGGATCACACTGGACTTGAAATGCTAACTCTGTTTCTCTGTCTCTGCAGATGCTGCCAGACCTGCGAAGTTTCTCCAGAAATGAATAGGCACAGCACAAATTTTCAATTAAACAAATAACTATGAATACTAGAAATAAAAATGCACAAATTGCTGTAGAAAGTGGGAGCTTTGTCGAAGGGTCGCTGAACATGAAAGATGAACTCAGCTTTCGCCTCACAAGATACAGCCAGACCTCCTTAGTTTCTCCAGTAGTTTCTGTTTTAGAACATTTTCCAAAGACGTGTTGAATCTGCTCCAACACCCTGTCCAGCAGAGAGCGCTGTACATTGGGAAGTGAACAAAACGCAAAGTGCACAAGTTCATTGTCTCTGAAACGACATAAGGCTGGCATCACTGACACGACAAAGGTCTTAATCATGGTCAGGGAGAAAAACAGAGGAAAAAAATTCACTTCAAACATAGAAGATGTTATGATGGGAAAGAAAATGATTCCGATTAATATGTTAAAGTAACGTCACAAATTGGAGGCATGACATCAGGGAGAGACCCTCAGCAGAATGATAATATGAAACTGGACGTGTTTGCACACCAGAAACCAGGTTAGGTTACTGAGTACAGGGCTGATGGACGAATGGGTATGGGTGTGAACTGGGGGAAAGTCAGTAAAATTGATTTGTTGTGCAAATATCACTGGATTACTGATCCAGACCAGGATAATTCTCTGGCAGCTGGTGGAAGTTGAAAACAATAAACAAAATATCGAGGCATAAAATCTGGTGCCAGTAATATTGACCTTGAATCTAATGCCCATTGTTAGCATCTGTCCCTTCCCCAATGTACTTTCAGGAAGTGAATCTCCTGTGCTTCCCGGTCTGGTCTACAAGTGTCTCCAGACACACAGACATGTGCGAAACTCTATTCTGGTCTCTGAAACGGCCAAGCAACACACTCATTTGTATCAAATTGCTCTGAGTTCTTAAAGGATAAAACCAGACAGAACACTGGCAACGATCTTTGGAAAAGGGAACAGGAAACACAGTCCTTTCAACCAGACAGATGCTGCCCTGCTAATGTTTAAGAGCTTGTGAAAACAATGACAGAGCTTTCCCAAAGACTGCACAGAAACATCAGGAAGGGAGCAGGGCATTAGACACGTCTAGCTTCCCTGTTCTAGCACATGGAGACAAGTTTACTGTTATAACCCTGGTTAATACATTCTTCAGAAACTCATCAATTCCTGTCTTATGCTGCTCAATGATTGACCATCCAACCCATACAATCACAGAAGCACTGACTCTGTACTGTCAGAAATACAGCACGATCTACATTCGTCCCACTTTCCGATACGAGGCCCATAGCCCTGTATGTTATGGCACTTCAAGGGCACGACCATGTATTTATTGACGGTTGTGAGGTTACCTGTGCCACCTGCCCTCTCAGGAAGTGCATTCCTGAACCCAACAGCCTCTGGATGAAAACCAATCCTCAAATCCTCACTAAACATCAAACCCTTCACTCTAAAATGATACTCCCTTCTTCTTCGCCCTTTGACTGAAAGGAGCAGCTGCTGTCTATCCATCCTGTCCATGGTCCTGGTAAGCTTATCCTTCTGAAACACGTCCCTCTCAGCCTTCTCTGCTTCAAAGTAAACAACCCGAGCTGATCTACTCCATCCAAGGGAATATCCTGGTGAATCTCCACTGTATCCTCTCCAGTGCAATCACATACTTCATGTAATGTGACTCCCAGAACTATACATAGTATTCCATTTGGCCTAACCAAAGTTACACATTGCTCTTATAATCTGTGCCTCCCTGAATACAGTCTATGTTTATGGTCGCAATGATTTGTAAACTTGTGCATTAAGCTGTTTAATCACACTCACGGGTATTAGATTGGATTATTTACAGTGTGGAAACAGGCACTTCGGCCCAACAAGTCCACATCGATCCACCGAAGCGCAACCCATCCATTCCCCTACATTCACCCCTTTACCTAACACTACGGGCAATTTAGCATGGCCAATTCACCTGATCTGCACATCTTTGGACTGTGGGATGAAACCAGCGCACCCGGAGGAAATCTCCTCAGACACGGGGGGAATGTGCAAGCTCCACACAATCAGTCGACTGAGTCGGGAATTGAACCCGGGTCTCTGACGCTGTGAGGTAGCAGTGCTAACCACTGTGCCACTGCGCCACCGTGCCACCCATTATGTGGAGTAGCACTCTCTGAGCTTCCTAGTGTGCTGCTATTCTTTGAGTCCTCCCCTGTCTGGTTTCTTCTTCCAAAATACATCACCTCATATTTATCAGGGTTACATTCCACCGGCTGTTGATCCAGCCATCTGATCAATCCACCTGTATCTTCCTGTAATATAAGGCCTTCCTCCTCACTGCCAACCAACCAACCAAGCTTTGTGTCAAACGCAAACTGATTTATCACACTCACCCCAATCCCTTCCATATTCATAGCTGCATCATTTATGAATATGATAAATAATAAGGTTAAAAATCATAAAACATCAGTTTATAATCCAACAGTTTTATTCGGAGGAACTAGCTTTCACATCGCTGCTTCTTCATCACGTGATCATGCTCTTCGAAAGGTCATGCCTCCAAATAAACTGTTGGAATATCATCTAGTGTTTGTAACTTTTTTAACTTTGCCCAAGCCAGTCCAACACTAGCATTTCCGAATCACAAATAATTTGGGACACAGCACTGATCCCTGTGGTACACGATTGGATACTGGTCTCCAGTCAAACAAACAGACTTCCATCAGCAGACCTTCTGTCTCCTGCCACTAAGTTGATTTGGAAGAAACTTGGCAAGTCACTTATGAGTCCTACCTGTTCCCTGGTTATTCTGTTCCACTTGACATCCCAGTCGAATATCTGGGGATTCTCCCGAATCTTGCCCTGCCAGCAGGTTCCCATGTCCCTGTGCTGGTCAGTCCCCTTCAAATGAAGAATTGCCTTCTTATTGCAGTCTGAAATGGTCTATCATTTACCTGGCATTATTTGCCGTAAATGTAGAGTAGACAGCCAGAGAAACATCCTGTTTACTTCCATCTTCTCATATGTTAAGTAACTTTTCTAAATGTCACTATGATCACCTCTCATTCTTTGAAACTCGAAAGAACACAGGCCGAGTTTCCACATCAGGCAATCTCACCATCTGAGGGATTAATCTGGAGACTGTCCATTGCACATCCTCTGTGGTCAGTATATTCTTTCTCAGAGTGGGTCACCAACACTCGACACAATACTCTATGTACAGTTTCATTAGCAAGCTGTGAAACTGCTTCAACATGACCTTCCGACTATATTCTGATTCATTTAAATGAAGGCGAACCTGACTTTAACTTTCCACTTCTATATATTTCTCCAATTACTATTTACATTACTTTATTCATGAATTCACTGCATGAGTTCTGATAACAAAAAGCCTTCTGAAAATCGAAATATGCCATTTCTGTGTTGCAATAAACAAGTTCAAATCGTTCTGTAGTTTGTCAAATATGAACACTCTGTCAGACTCTGTCAGTGCATTCTGATTCTCTCCAATGTGGTTGTTAATTAAGAAATATCCAATATCTGACCCTATATAATAAATTCCATCAGTTTCCTTACAGATGTCAAGTTAATCGGTCTGCAGTTCTCCACACTATCTCTTCTTCCCTTTGCAGATGTTTGAATCCCTCCCATCCATCTACAATGCTTGGAACACATTTACTAACTTCCAGCCTCTGCAGAATGTACAGGGAAAAAAAAGTCATCGACAGCACCATTAATGCGTCTATTGCTGATTTATTTCTAATATTTTGATACGATGTACAACTGGCTCATCAGACTTAGCAATGCTCAATCCAGCTACAATACTACTATGCTAGCCTTCAACTACTACCTTGTTACTGATATGAATTGACTTTATGTCTTTAGTTCCACAAGTTCCATGTGATCACTAAGTATTTCTCAGCGATTTTCCTCCGTGATGACAGATGCAAAGTAACTGGCTGCTTTCTTCGTCATTTCCCTGTTCTCCACAATAACCTCTCCTCTCCCAATTACAAAATTCCACATTTGACCCTGCTTTTATTTTGTTTTCTATGCAATACAGATTGTAGATTTATGTAGTTTTTGTGTTCTTCTTTCACAGAGTCATTAAAAGCCCACAGTATGAAAAAGGCCCTTGGGCCCAACAAGTCCATCCTGCCCCTCCGAAGAGTAACCACCCAGACCCATTCCCGTCCGATTCTACATTTTGTGACTGATGCAGCAAATCTACACATCGCTGAACACTTTGGGCAAATAAGCATGGCCAATTCACCTAACGTGTAAATCTTTGGACTGTGGGAGGAAATCGGAGCACCCGGAGGAAACCCACGCAGACACGGGGAGAATATGCAAACTCCACACAAACAAATTTCTGAGAATTCTCCGGTTTCCACCATGTCTGAAATTCTTCTGAAATCACTTCCTACGATTAATATAATCTTTAATTTATCATGTTAGCATTCATTAAGTCATTTGCCCTTTCCTTGGTGATTCTATCTTAAAGAAATAGACATTTTATTTCAGACATTGCAGTATTTCTGCAGAGCTTCTGGTCTTGACCAGGTGTATCCAAGAACAGAGCAAAAGACGAGTGAAGATATTGCAAGGGTCCTGGCTGATCTTTTTGCATCATCGCTGGCCACGGTGGAGGTCTTGGAAGACTAGAGGGTAGAGAACGCTGTGCCCTTGTTCAAGGAGGGCTGCGAAGAAGAACCTGCAAACTATAGACCAGTTAGCTTAACAACTGTAATAAGTTGAGAAGGTTCTGAGAGATAACATATACATGCATTTGAAAAGACACGGATTCATAAGGAGCAGTCAGCGCTGCTTTGTGCATAGGATATCATGGCTCACAATTCTTTAAGGTTCTTTTGAGGAAGTGACCTGGAATGTTGATGAGGTTGGGGTGGTAGACATAGTCTATCTAGATTTCAGAAAGGCCTTTGATAAGGTTCCACATGATAGGCTGCTCTGAAAGATTCGATAGCATGGAATCCATGGGACTCTGGCAAATTGGATATTCAATTGGCTTGATTGTAGAAAGCAGAGGCTAATACTGGAAGGATGCTTGTTGGACTTGAGGCCTGTGACTAGTGGAGTGTCTCAGGGGTTGGTGCTGGTCCTATTCCTGTTTGTTATCTATATCACTGATTTGGATGAGAATGTGCGAAACATGATTAGTAATTAGGCTGATGACAACAAAATAGGCAGGACTGTGAACAGTGAGGTTATCAGAAATTGCAGCAGGACCTTTATCAGCTTGGGAAGTGGGCCGAGAATTGGCAAATGGAGATTAACATGTGGGATGGTGCTTTTTGAAAAGTCAAATCCAGGTTGGAATTTCGTGGTGACTGTTAGACCCTGAAGAATTGTAGTGGAACAGGGGGACCTTGGTGCTCAGATCCGTGGTTCTCTGAAAGTAGTTGCACGTAGACAGGGCTGTGAAAAAGGTTTTTGGCACACTGGCCTTCATCAGTCAGAGCATTGAGTATAGACGTTCGAGAGTTATATTGCAGTTGGACAGGACGCTGGTGAGACATGCACTTAGAATATTGTGTTTGGTTTTGTTCACTTGCCATAGGAAGGATGTGATTAAATTGGAAAGAGGACAGAAGAAATTTACAAGGATGTTTCTAGTACTCAATGGTCTGTGTTGTAGGGAGAGTTTGGACAGGAATTTTTCTTCAAGTGGAAAGAAACCGAGGGGAAATCGTATAGATATGTATAAGATCATGAGATGCGTCAATAAGGTGAATGCACTCATTCTTTTTCCCAGTTTTGGGAATCAAAGACTAGAGGACATCAGGTTAGAGGTGAAAGAATAAAAATGATCCTGAGTACCAAGTTTATTATGCAGAGGTTAGTAGACATATGGAATTAGCAGACAGCAGTTTGATTGAGGCACGTACATTAACAACATTCAAAAGGCTTTTAGACAAATACGCGGTTAGGAAGAAGAATAAGGGACAAGGGAAGGGAAATGGAATTAGCATGGATGGATATTTTGGTCGGCACGGACCACTTTGGTCCAAAGGGCAGGACTCCATGATTCTAATATTCTAACGACCATTTCGTGTCTACCACTCCGTGTTCAAACATTCGAGATTGTATGCAGGCGCCGTGTAAAATGCAGTATATTAACCTCTGTAGTCCTCAGAGCAAGGTTCTTAATGAGTCCTTCTCACCACACAAAACCAAATCCAAAATAACCTGCTCTCTTGTTTGAGTCACAACATACTCTTCAACCAACCTGTTATACACTAATGGAATTTACTTTTCACAGCATTGGCAGTCACTTAGTTAACGCAGTTTAGATGCAATTTGAGATCATGCAATAATACAATATTTGCATCTCTAATTTACAGAGCATATAATGCACAGAATTTGCCCGAGAGCAAATAATACACTAATACACTAATGCTTGCTTCTCCTTCCTATTTCAATGATCCACCCAAACTGATTCTGTGGAAGCTGAGGGACAGGGTCTGTGGCGTTATTAGTGATAGACCTGAACAAGCCATTCTGGGAGGGTCACCTCGACGCTGACATGATCTGAAGAAATGACCAGCATCACAGGACAAGCATCAATATCCTCCCCACTCTGCCAGGTTAACTTTCACCGTACTCTCTCTGCGCCCTCACACTCACTACCTGTTATAGCACCTACCCCTTAACAAGGCTCATACCTTATCTCCAAATAAGGCTCAGGCACTACCACTCTCACTATTGAATTCAGCACCTACAACCACCCACCCCTCCCCACCCGCGCACTCTCTCCCTCTACTATACTTCCAATACTAATAACCCTGCATGGATACAACACTGTGGACTGACTCCTTCCGGACACCTCACCATTCCCCCTCCCCTTCCACCTACACCAGCATTAACAGCATGGACACACACTCCCACCACCACTCCCTCCCCCGCTTTCTCCCATTCCCACAGAAACGGACTGTAATAGGAGAGAAAGGGCCAAGCCAGATGGTGGAGCACCCGATATCTGATCCGCCTCCACCTCCCCCCCCAACCATGTGGGGAGGACCCTGGTATCAGCCAGAGAGGACCGGGAGGTGTGTATGGAGATTCCTCGACATCCATGTCCCTCCAACTGAGTAAAAAAACAATGTTCAGTGAAGGGCAATTCGCACTTTAACCATTCTGTCTGTTCTCACAATTTTCTCCCTCCCAAAACAACATATATCTCATTGCAGAGCGATACAGACACAAAAATATTCAGAGACATATGTAAGTACGCTAATATACTGTCACTCGCCGTACATACACGGAGATAGAACCGCACACAGGTATTGGCATACGGAGACATAGACAGTCGCACACAAATAGACACAAGCACAAGTAAAACGCACAGGCTAATACACAGATGACCCGATGTCAGCACATAAATACACAAACAGACAGGCACATGAACAAACACACACAAGTGCACATACGGACCCACAGAGACACAGACACTAGTGCTTATAAGACAGAGATAGATAGGTTTTTGATGAATAAGCATGTCAAGAGTTACGAAGAGTAGTCAGGAGAATGATGTTGAGAAATCTCTAATCTCTCTAGCATTCAGAGTCGATGGGCCGAATGTCCTAATTCTGAATTTTTAATGCTCGTGTGGTGTCATGCTATCAGTTATTCTCTTCCTGGGACAGGAGCAGGGAATGAGTTTAATACATACTTGATTGAAAAGGGTCAGTGGTCCTACTGGACAGGTTTAGAGGGCTGAATGGTTTATGTCTATGCCTAATTATTATGTCCTTGTATTTCAAAAAAGGTGGCGATTTCATGTTAGGTTAATACAGTTTAAAATAACAGGTCCCACACTGAAATAAGGTCGCCCCTTTCACTTTAGTGTTGCATTATCTGTAGGGTCCTCATCCTCAGGGAGCAGTGAAGACTCGGTTTTTGAAGATATTCAAGGCTGAGCTCGACTGATCTTTGCTGGACAGGAGAGTCAATATTTATTGGGAACAGACAGGAGCCGGATGGTCAGACACAATCGGATCAGTCAGGAGCATTCTGACTGCTGGCGCCGAATGGACAACTGCTGTCCCTACCCCATGTGTTGTTCCTTCAATCCACCCTCGAGGCTGTTACAGATACATGCTGCTCTCCCTACGTCATGTGTTGTTCTCGTAATCCACGCTCGATACTGTTACAGAAATATCCTGCTGCCCCTACCCCATGCATCGTTCCCTGAATCCACCCTCGAGGCTGTTAGAAAGATATACTGCTGCCCCTACCCCATGCATCGTTCCCTCAATCCACCGTCGAGTCTGTTACAGATATATGCTACTGTCCTTACACCATGTGTTGTTCTCATAATCCACGCTCGATGCTGTTGCAGAGACATACTGCTGCCCCTACCACGTGTCGTTCCCTCAAACCACCCTTTGATGCAGTTACAGAAGTATACTGCTGGCCCGACCCAATGTGTTGTTCCCTCAAACCACCTCGATGCTGTTACAGGGAAATATTGCTGCCACTACGCTATGTATTGTGCCCTCCATTCACCCGTTGAAGCTGTGACAAAGATAGGGGGCACCTCATTTAGCCAGTCATTATCGTTACCATGAGACTGGAGGAGTATATTCTGCCTATTTAATAAGTTACAGAGGAAAATAGAAGTAATCATTTTAGCTCATTGAGTACATTTTACTGCACAGGACGCCATGTAAACATCTGAGCTGTTACACAGGAAGCTATTGCTAACAGGAAATAGAGAGTAGCGATAAATGCTTATTTTCACATTACAAAGCTGTAACTGGTGGAGTGCCTGAGAAATCACTATGGGATCATCAACGATCAGTACCTGGACCAAAGATCTGTAGGAAGGGTCTGAATATATTAAAGCCCAATTAGCTTAAACACCAAGCTGGTCATCCAGTATGTCATCAAATGGAGGTCGTGTGTGATCAATGTGATATAGGCAAAAGGAGATTAGTGAGCAAACCTTCACCAGATATAGCATAATGTGAGTTGTCTATTTTGGATGGAAGGATAAGACAATGGTAAACAATTTAAGTGGAGAGAGATTGCAGAACTCTGAGATACAGACCATATGCATGATCCTGCTACACGAATCAGATATAGTTAGTCTGCACTTGCTGTAAGTGATTTGGAAGCTAAGTGGAATGATTGTGCTTCTGGCAATGGGTACCAGGTTTAATGAGGAATGATTTACTGCATCTGTACCGGTAAAAGTGAGGAGTGCAGATGCTGGAGATCAGAGTCGAACAGTGTGAAGCTGGAAAAGCACAATCAGGCAGCGTCCGAGGAGCAGGAAAATTGGCGTCACGGGTATAAGTCTTTCATCAGGAATATGCCCGAAACATCGAGTCTCCTGTTCGTTGGGTGTGCCTGACCTGTTGTGGTTTTCCAGCATCACATTTTTCGAGTCGACATCTGTACAGGGCGTTGCTAAGACCACATCTGGTACATTATATGCAGTTTTGATCACTTAACCTAAAAAAAGTTCTTGAAGCTTATGAACAATGTTTTGTTCACACTTTTCTGGAATGAAGGCCTTTTGTTTTGAAACATTATCAATTTTGGTCTGAGATGAGAAATCCTTTAGAAGCATACACAATTTTGAGAAAAATCAGCGGGATGCACATTCTCTCTTCTCAGGGAGACAAAAACTATGGAATAAATTTTAAGAATAAAATGCATTGACTTTACCACAGATATTATGAAAACATCAGTCGATTTTTAAAAATTAAGCACATGAATACCAACAAATCATCAAATTATAAATCAGGAATTTTCTTTTTTGCAAATGAAAGGCACTGCGTATAACAACAGCAATGATGCATTTGCATATCGTCCATTCTGATCCATTCCAGAGAATGTTCACGATGGGCGCACATGGCCCAGTTTGGTGTTGAGTTGACAGGATTGCATGTTTCAACACAGAGAGGGAGAACAATGTTCCCTGCCTGAGAAGCAGCAGCCGATTGATCCCTCTCTCTTCTTTTGTTCCAACTGGCAACAGTAAATCTCTGACTCACCTCTACCTGATGAGTCGTGGAATATTCCTGATGAGAGGTTCATTGGAATCTCTCTCTACCGTCTGAAGCAAAGGGAATTCAGCTAAATCCAACTATTCTGGGGAGAAATCACATCACAAGTAGCTTGCCTGAGCAGAATGGGCGGCTCGGCGGCTCAGTGGTCAGCACAGCTACCTCCCAGCACCAAGGTCCTAGGTTTGATTCCAACCTCGGGCGACTGTCTGTGTGGAGTTTGCATATTCTCCTCGTGTCTGTGTGGATTTCCTCCGGGTGCTCCGGTTTATTCCCACTGGTCCCCTGCAGGTCAGGTGAATTAGCCATGCTAAATTGCCGATAGTGTTTGGTGCATTAGCCAGAGGGAAATGGGACTGGATCAGTTAATCTTGGGAGGGTCGGTGTGCACTTGTTGGGCTGAAGGGCCTGTTTCCACACTGAAAGGAATCTAAACTAATGACTTCAGAGGACCAAATAACATTTGGGACAGTCTATCATCTATCCAGTTGTTATGGTTCAACTATTATGAAACTCTGGAAAGCTTTCATTTTTCTGCTTGTCATAAGATCTCTGTGTCTGTGTTTCACATTATTCTAGAAGATGAGCCAGGCTGAAATTTATATCATTAGCCATATCACTAAACTTTGAAATTTGTTGTAAAAAGTGGAGCAGTGTGACAGCAAAATGAAACACTGACCCTGCAATATTGATTGGACCACAAATGACAAATTCTAAAAGGGCTGTTCAAGTGGGAGTTCCCTTCCCCAGAAGTTTGTGGTGCCTGGATGTTTACATTTATTCAAAGTTTGTCTGTTAAATATTTGATAGACAAGTGAATGGAGGAAAATGGTGCACGTGCAGACGAAGTCCTGCTGAGACCACAATCAGATCAGCTACGATCTTAGTGCGTGGCAGAGCAAAGACAAAGTGCCTAATGGCCCACTCCTACTCCTCAGTCCGATGTTCCTATATTCCATTCAGCCCCTCACAGCTCTGCACAGGAGTAGACAGAGGCCAATTGCTCGAAATACCTGGTCCACAGTAATACAGGATCTGCTACTGTCCCTCACAATTGTCACACAAAGTTTGGTGTGGGTTGAAAAATGTTAATTCAAAACCCAGGCTGGGCTCAAAAGACACCTCTTGTCTATTAATAGAGTGTCTCCTCTCTGCAACTTGTGCTTCATTTGTTGGTCATGGTGCAGATCCAGATTCACTGTGAATACAGTCCCCATACCTCACCCAGAGATGACTCATAAAATGCTTTGTTCTCTGTAACTGTAACATCCAATAACGGAATGTTCAGGAAAATTACAACCATTAACCTCCGAATTACAGAATATGAGAGCATAAGGAACAGGATCGGATGGTAATTCGGATGGTCAGGCCTGCCGTGCCATTGTATAAGATTATGGATGATCCAATGTTGTTATCTACTCTGCTTTATTTCCCAATTTTTCACATCCCTCAATTCCATGGCAGGTCGAAAACCCACTTACCACATCTGTGAATACTTTTAGTGATATAGCTCCCCGAACTCTCTTTACCAGATAATTTCTGACATTCACTATCCTCTGTAAGAAGGTTAGACGCCCCAAACATACACAATAACCTATTTGTATGTTCAAAAGAGTGAACACAGCAGCTCACGTAAGAGTGACAGACCCTGATATCAAGGCAGGAGTTGACTCAGGATGGAATCAAGAAACGTTGACTGAATTAAATGTAATAGGAATCAGTCACAATCTCTCCACTGGGGGTCAGAGGAAGATGTTCATGGTTGTGGACATCAATCCTTTCAGTCCCGGGACATCCCTACACGAGATCCTCAGGGTAGCTTCCTCGACACAATCATCTTCAGCTGCGTCATCAATGTCCTTCCCCATCATTACATCAGAAATGGGGATGATCACTGAAGATCACACAATGTTCAGAATATTTTCCACCCTCAGCTCCTGAAGCAGTCTGTGTCCATGTGCAGCAAGGCCCGGACTGCATTCCAGTTTGTGCTGTTAAAGTGTTGGTAAGATTTATGTAATAGTAGGGCCAGACATTGCACATTTCCATATTTAAAAGAGGAGCTTATTCAGCATCTTAAGCTGGTTACACATGAATATGAATTAGCATTCAGCCCATCAAATCTACTGAACAGGAAGAGTGCAATACCTTCAATACTCCTGCCTGTTACGTCGGAAAAGGAGGGGTCTGGTCAGCACATAGAACTGTTAAACAGGAACAGGTGGAGCCAAAACAGTCACTCGAAACTGTTCCACCGGACCAGGAAGAGGCCATTCAGACTTGCAAAGGCTTATACATGAACAGGAGGATGTCACTGATGCTCCAACATGACAATTCACAGGAGTAGATCTTGATGTTTATCGTGGCTCCATTGTCTGTGGAACAATTGCTACTTTAACGTGGTTTGCTGGCAGTGAGGAGGGAAGCGAGATGTTTTCTGTCAAGTCTCAAGGAGACATTTTCCGTCTCTGAAACGGCAGACCCATGTTCTCCGTGGGGATCGGAAGCTGGTGGGAATAGTTAACTGTTTTAGATTGAAGGTATTGTGGCTGATGTTGGGATTATGAATAACATGACATTCAGTGCAGGATCACGCAACAAATGCACTGCATTAGTATGTGGAGTTTTTATTCAAAGTCTGGATTTTCTGCTCTCTCATTGATATGGGGAGTAGGGGTGGTTGGGGGGAATATTTTCAGAGGTACTAAAAGTATCTAGAATTTAATAAAGTTAGTAAAAAAGGCAGTGGGATCTATCACCGTATCAATGTCTGTTCAGAACATCATGTGTGATTGTCCATCCCCCTGAACTTCCAACACAATCCCATCTTATTGTCTCACAGTGCGACAGATTAATCTTCACTCACTCCTCATGGTACCATCATCCCAGGGATTAGTTTGGTGGAACTCCTTTGAACTCTCTCTGTGGTAAGGAGATCATTCCTTATAAAGGAGAGAAAATCTGTGGACAATGCCCCAAATCCTGCCTCAACAAATCTCTCAGGGATGATCACAATAATTACTTTCCCTCACTTCACCGTGTCCATTTCTTTCTCATGGCGTAAAAAGCATCATTCTCTATATATTGCCACTGATGCGAAATTTGCATCTTCCTTTCATCTGTATGACAGTGTCAATAAAACCAGCACCAGAGGTGCCGATCGAGATGGACATCACTCTCGGGGACAGACTCAATGAGATGGAATACACCTCAAAAAAGGAATAGTCGCCTACCTGATGGAAATGAGCAGTAGCAATATGGGAAACAGGAAGTAGGAGGGAGTTATCTTTCATTTTCTTCTTTTTCACGAGGTATATGAAGCCCCGGTCAGACCAGCCTGTTATCCCTCTCTTGAACTGAGTGGCTGGTTCAGCTGTTCCATTGGACAGTAAACAGTAAACCACATTGTTGTGGGTTTGTAGTTACACGGAGCCCTGACCAAGGAAGGATAACTCACTGCCTTCTCGAAAGGACATGTCACAAGCAGATGGGCTTCTGTTTATTACAGATAATGATGGTTTCTTTTAAATTCCATCAACGTGCTTCATGAGACATTAACAGATAATTATTCTGTGCCTCTACATGAAGAGTCAATGACTTGAGCACCACGCACTATCTTCCTGTCTGACAGATTCTGTGGAGAGAACAAGTTAAACATCTCAAGTACAATTCTTTTCGCATGGACATGTGGTTAGGAGGGACTTGAAACAGATGAATCCAGATTTCATACTGGCACAAATAAAGAAGTTTATTCAGAAGTTGTACTGAGGCTGACGATTAGACCGGGACATCATTATGGTGGGACTGGGCAGGATTGGTGAGTGGGGAGGATATGGAAATGTAGATCTGTCCAGGGCAGGAAGGATTATGGAGTTTGAGAACAGTCTGATTCCTTCTCGCATATCAGTGAGCAATTTATAAATAGTTATTTGCTTTGTAGAATTTATCAGGAAAGGAATTTTTGATTGCAAGTGAAGACACTGATTTCCCCTTTTCCAAAATTTACCTAACATGAGAAGAAACACAGTTCAGCTCGGTTTTATAGACAAAGAGAATGACTTACTAGGAACACCAACTATACCATTACCTCTGATTCTATCTTCTCCCTCTCAAATTGCAGAATAAATTCAATCATATTGTGATTACTGCTTCCTTCGTGTTCCTTCACTTTAAGTTCTCTTAAATAGTCTGCCTCATTGCACAACACTAAACTCAGTATTGCCTATTCCTAAGTGGGATCCACTACTAACTGCTCCAAAAAGCCCTATTGAAGATACCCCACAAATTATTTTTCTTGCAAACCACTACCACCCTGATTTTCCCAGTACCCCGTGTATTGAAATCTCCCATGACGACTGTACTTTGCCTTTTCTATGCATCTTTCCTATCTCCTGGTGTATATTGTGCTGCAGCTCCTGACTACTTTTGGAATCCTGAACATAACGCCATCTATGTTTCTTTATTCAACCTTTCGGGATACTCTATTCGACCCACACTGATTTTGTGCCATTTGACCCTACTTTATGTCATTCAGTCAGAACGTTATACAGTCATGGAGATGTACAGCATAGAAACAGATCCTTCAGTCCAACTCGTCCATGCCGACCAGGTTACCCAACCTAATCTAGTCCCATTTGCCAGCACTTGGCCTATATCTTTCATACCCCTCCGATTTACATATCCATCCAGGTGCCTTTTAAATATTGGAATGGGACCAGTGTCCATCACTTCCTCCCACAGTTGTTTCCAAAAACACACTAGTCTGTGCATGAAAAAACTCATTCACAGATTCAATCAATAAGCACATCGACCTGGAACCAATATACCGGCCATTGCAACGGACAGCTGGAACTGACAACCGGAAGCGGCAGATTCAAACCACTATAAATGCTGGAGGAAAGATCACAGAAGCGCTTCACAAGAGGATGAGGATGATACCTAGACACTGGACGAAACGTCTGAAACACAAATTCCCAGCTCGGCGAACAGAACCACAACAACGAACACACGAGCTACAAATCTTCTCACAATTTTTGAATATTCTCTGTGACCAGGATTAAGAGTCCTGAAGGTTGTGCTGCCTACCTGTTGCTTGCATTTCGGATATGTCATCTGGGGTGCAGAAGAACTTGGAGTGGGAGGGGAATGAGTCAGTGGCTAGGGTTCGTGTAGGTACCAATGGCTGGACAAGCAAATGACAATGAGAAGAGGACGGTAAATACAGAACTGAACTGTTATATCAGAATGCAAGGAAGAAATAATGTAAATAAGCTTGTGACTCATACACAAATTAGCATGTATGACGTGGAGGGCATCACTGAAAGAGGATCAGGAGTGGGAGCTGAATATTCAAGGATATTCATCCAGTCGAAATGATAGGAATGTGGGAGAGAGACAGATTTGTCTCATTCGTAAGAAATGGAATTGAATCAATTAGAAGAAATGAAATAATCTCAGATGGTGTAGAATCTGTGTCGGTAGAACTGGGGAATCAAAAAGCTGAAAAAATGCTGTTGCAGTTATAAACAGACCGCCAAACAGTAGTCAGGAGGTGGGGTGCAAGATACACAGGAGATAGAAAGACCTGTAGGAAAGGCAACGTTACAGTGATCATGTGGGATTTCATTATGCAGGTGGACTGGAAATTCAGTTTGATAGTGGTTTGTAGGAAAAGGAATTTGTGGAATGTCTATGAGATGGCTTTTTGTAGCAGCTTGAACAAGCAGACTAGATGAGGGGAGCTTTGGATAAAAGAAATCATAGGAGGCAGTGATCATAATATCATTGAACCTACTCTGCAATTTCAGGTGGAGAAGTTAGAATCAGAGGTAATGGTATTACAGCTGAAGAAAGGCAATTACAGAGGCATGAGAGAGGAGCTGGTAGAATTAACTGGGATACAGGCCCAGAAGGAAAGACCGTGGACAAGCAATGACAGGAGGTTTTTGGAGTAATTCAGGATGCACCAGAGATTTATCTTGACGAAAAAGAGGCATGATAGAGAGAGGATGAGGCAACCATAGCTGACGAGGGAAGTCAGGGACAGCATAGAAGCAAATGAGAACGCATATAATGTGGCGAGTGGCTGTTTAGGAAACTAGAGGATTGGAAAGCTTACAAAGACAAAACGGAGAGCAAACAAAATAAAATAAGGAGGAAGATTATTCAATATGGGGGTAAGCTAGCCACTAACATGAAGGAAGTCTGTACGAGCTTCTTTCAATATATAAAGAACAAAAGAGAGGCAAAAGTAGACATTGAAATGCTGAAAAATGCTACTGGAGAGGTAGTAATGGTGAACAAGAATAGGCTGAGGAACTGAAAAATTTGGTCACAGTCGAAGATACGAGTAATACCTTAACATTCAAGACAGTGAGGGGCCAGAGCTGATTATGCTGGCCACCACCATGGAGAGCGTGCTAGAAAAAACTGAATGACCAGTAGGTAATTCTCCTGTTAATTATCCTGGACCGGATGGACTACATCCCAGAGATATCAGGAAGATAGCTGCAGAAGGTGTGGGGGGACAGTGGTGATCTTTCAGGAATCACTAGAGTAAGGAACGATCCCAGTGCACTGGACACCCTCGAACGTGACACCCCATTGTAACAAGGGAGTGAGGAAAAAGACAAAAAATATCCACAATTAATGGCTTATCTTCGGTCTTGGGTATGATCCTGGAATCTATTGTGAAGGATGAGATTTCTGAATACTTGGAAGTGTTTGGTAAAATGGGACAAAATCTCTTCATCAAGGGAAGGTCATGACTGACAAATCTGTTGGAATTCTTTGAAGAGGAAATGAACAGGCTTGACCAAGCACAGCCAATGGATGTTATCCACCTGGTATTCAAGAGGGCCTTTGACAAGGTGTCACACAGGAGATGACTGAGTATAATAAGGGCCCGTGGTGTTAGAGGTAAAGTAGCGGCATGAAATACTTACGTGCCAAATAACATAAGCAGCAAGGGACAGACAGAACTGAACTATCCCACAATGAATGCATTAGATGTAAACAATGCAGTCCTCTGAGTCCGATCATGGATGGTGTTGGATAATTAAACAACTCACTGGAGTCTTCACAAATATTCCCATCCTCAATGATGGAAGAGCCCAGCACATCAGTGCAAAAGGTAAGGCTGAAGCTTTCGCAGAAATCTTCAGTCAGAAGTTTCGAGTGAATTGTCAATTTCGGCCTCCTCCCGTGGTCCCCATCATTACAGATAGCAGTCTTCAGCAAATTCGATTGACTGATGTCAAGAAACGATTGAAGGTACTGGGTCATGCAAAGGCTATAACCCCTGATAATATGCCGGCAATAGTCCTGAAGACTTGTACTCCAGAACTTCCCGCTTCCCTGGGCAAGCTGTTCCAGTACAGTTACAAACCGACAATGGGGAAAAAACTGTAAAAGTATGTTCTGTACATAAAACGCAGGACAAATTCAACCCGACCCAATACCGCCTCATCAATGTACTCTCCATCATCAGTAAAGTGATGGAAGTTGTCATCAATCGTGTTGTCAAGCAGCACCTGCTCAGCAATAACCTGCTCAGTGACGCCCCTTTTGGGTTTTGCCAGAGACACTCAGCTCCTGACCTAATCATAGCCTTGGTTCAAACATAGAGAAAGGAACCTAATTCCAGCCCTTGACATCAAGGCTGCAGTCTTTCAAATGTGGCATCAAGGAACCCCAGCAAAAAGGGTATCGTGGGCCAACACTTGTTATTGGAGTCATAACTGACAGATAGGAAAACGGTCATTGTTATTGGAGGTCAGTCATCTCAGTTCCAGAACAACTCTGCAGTAGTCCCTCAGGATAATGTTGATGCAGGTTTGCTCCATGTACTGGAATGTTCATTTACAGACCTTTCATCACCATTCTACGTAAAATCTTCAGTGGCCCTCCGGATGAAACCTATGTCCAAACATCTTCAGTGGCTTCATCAATGATCTTCTTTCCATCATGTCGTTAGAATGTAGATATTCGATGATGACTGCACAATGTTCAGCACCATTAACAAATGCTCAGATACTGAAGCAGTCCGTGCCTAAATACAACAAGATCTGGACAATCTCCAGACATGAGCTGACAAGTGGCAAGTAACATTTGCGTCACACAAATGTCAGACAATGACCCTCACCAGTAAGACACAATATAAACACTTGGTATTCAACAGCATATTTATCGCTACATTCCCCATTCCACACCCTTTATCAATACCCTTGGGGTTATCATTGACCAGAACTTCAACTGGACTCGCCACATAACTATAAGAGCCGATCAGAGGCTAGGAATACTGCGTGAGTAACTCACCTCCTGTCTTCCCAAAGCATTTTCACCATCTACAAGACACAAGTCAGGAGTGAGATGGAATTCTCCCACTTGCCTGAATGAGTGCAGCCACAACGACACGAAAGAAGCTTGACACCATCCAGGACAAAGCAGCCCTTTTGATTGGCACCACATCCACAAGCATTCACTGGCTCCACGACCAACGCTTATTAGCAGCAGTGTGTACTATCTACAAGATGCACTGCAGAAATTCTTCAAAGATCCTCAGACAGTACCTTCCAATCATACAAGCACTTCCAGCTAGAATGACAAGAGCAGCAGGCTTTTGCAAACACCACCACAGACAAACTGCCCTCCAAACCAGTCAACATCCTGAGTTGGAAATATATCACAATTTTTTCACTGTTGCTGGGTCAAAACCCTGTAACTCCCTCCGTCATAGCATTGTGAGTCAATGCACAGCAGGTGGACTGCAGCGGTACAAGAAGGCAGCTCAGCACCACCTTCTCAAGGGGGCAACTAGGGACGGACAAGAAATGGTGGGCCCATCCAGCGATTCTCATATCCGAAAAAAAATGTAAAAAGTTCCAAGTTGGGCGCCTTGATGGGACAAGTAGTCTGATGTGAACATGTGGGCGGCCCGGTGGCACAGTGGACAGCACTGCTGCCTCACAGCGCTAGAGACCCGGGATCAATTCCTGACTCAGTCAACTGACTGTGTGGAGTTGGTGCATTCTCCCCATGTCGGCGTGGGTTTCCTCCAGGTGCTCCAGTTTCCTCCCGAAGTCCAAGGATGTGCCCTCCAGGTGAATTGGCCATGCTAAATTGCCCGTAGTGTTAGGTAAAGGGGTAAATGTAGGGGAATGGGTGGGTTGCGGGTCGGTGTGGACTTGTTGGGCCGAAGGGCCTGTTTCCACACTGTAAGTAATCTAATCTAATGAATAGGAAAGCAGTGTTTCTGATGATGAACATTTTAGACCATTCTGTTATTGGAAAGGTGTTCAGTGTTCCATGACGTATTGTTGCTGAGCACTGTGATAAATTGCAACTGTTTTGTTAAATTCAACAACATTAGCATAACAGGATCAATCCTTCAAAAATACCAAACTGAAAATGACAATCATCATAGAGACTCACAAATAGCAGCTTATATTCAACATAAGCAGACAGACATGCACTGAATTCTCCCACCATCCATATTACAGGGGTTACCATTGATCAGAAGGTGAAGTCAAATCAACGTACATATACAAGGGTTACAAGAGCAGGTCTGAGACTTTCAACTCTGCACTGAATAATAGACTGTATGACCATAAGAGCATGAGATATAGCAATAGATTTAGGCCATTCAGCCGATCTCTTCCCTCTGAAACTGTGCCATTTTGTCGTAGTCTCTAAGACGAATGGAAATGTCTTCTATACTCTAACTGTATCAATCTTTGCAGTCGTCGGTCAGCTTCAATCAGATGCGCCCCCCCCCCCCCATTCTTCTAAATTCCATTGAGTACAGACACAGAGTCCTGAACTGCCACTTACATGACAAGCCATCATTCCCAGGATAAATCATGTCCAACACCTAGATCCTTCCCCAGAACAGCTCACAATAATCCAAATGCCGTCTGACCATAGTCCATTACATTCTCATCACTCTCACTCTCTTGAAATGAATGTTAACATTGCATTTGCTTTCCTAACTGCCAATTGAACCTGCGCATTAACTGGAAGAGAGGGCGAGGACTCAACTCCTTTTGTGCTTCAGATTTCATGAAGCCTTTTAGAACATAGTGTCTGCCTGTATTCCGCCTACTGAAGTGCATAATCTCACATGTTCCCATATGGTGTTCCATCAGCCATGCGTTTTCCTAGTGTCCTATACTGTCCAAGTCTTTCTGCAGCCTCCCCACTTCCTCAATATCACCTGCCCATCCAATCATCATTGTATCATCTGCAAAGCTCGCAAAACTTCCGTCAGGTCAGATGGTTCACGGAAATGGCACTTTCTGACGACCTAAGGACTGTCCACCATTGAAAAGGCACAACGCTCAAGATGCTTGACTCCATTTAGGTTTAAGCAGTGGCTTGACTGGAATTACACCTGCAAAGTCTTCACTCCTTGCACCACTGGCACTAACACCCTGACCAACATTTTATTATGAATTAACCCCCATTATGATGATGCAGAACTTGATGGCGCATGATCCCAGTCTATTAATGGCAATCTGTCTCAATGCTGACTATGTGGTGCTCACAACAACCAATGTCATTGTGTGTTGAAGACAGCAGAGAGAGGTGTGGGGAGGGGATGTCGATCATAAATGACTGCGTGACTGTCACTGAGTGCTGACACTGGCCGCGAAAGCCCCACATGTACCTGTGTCTGTTGTCACCGCTGCAGGCAAGGTCAGTCTTTCAGTGAGTCAATTCAAAGAAAGTGATGGGCCTGGAGAGTGTTCCTGGCTGAGCACTCAGATCCTGTTTGTACCAACTAGCAGAGGTATTCACATCACACTTCAGCCTCTCCCTACAGAAGCCGAAGTCCCAATCTGATTCAAGAAGGCCATCATCATCTGCATAAGTGAGAAAGCACATGGAACGTGCCCTTATAGATGATGAAGTGCTTTGAGAGGCTGGTTATGGCCTACACTAACTCCAGTATCCCAGCCTGACCTGCTGCCCTATAATGTGCCGACTGATGTAACAGGTTCACAACAGATGCAATATCCGAGCCTGAACGCATCCCTGGAACATCTGGACAACAAGGACACCTACACCAGACTCCTGCTCATTGACTAAAGCTCCACCTTCAAAATCATTATCCCTTACAGACTAATCCCAAAATTCCACGACCTTGGTCTCGGTTCGATCCTCTGCAACTGGCTCCTAAGGCTTTTGACCCACAATCGTGAAGATCGGTAAAATCATCTCATTCACAATAACAATCAACACTAAAACTGCTGGAGGATGTGTTCTCAACACCCGACAATACTCCCTGTACACCCACGGCTGTAGCGTCAGCCCACTACTGTCCTCCCTGTACACACGCGGCTGTGCCCTCAGCACCTTACTGTACGCCCTGTACACCCACGGCTGTGTCCTTAACCCCCTACTGTACTCCCTGTACACCCACGGCTGTACCCTCAGCCCCTTAGTGTGTTCCCTGTACACCCACGGCTGTGTCCTTAACCCCCCACTGTCCTCCATGCACAGCCACGGCTGTGCCCTCAGCCAACCACTGTACTCCCTTTACATCCACGGTTGTTTCTGCAGCCCCCTAATGTCCTCCCTTTGCAACCACGGCTGTGTCCTTAACCCCCTATGTACTCCGTGTACAGCCACGGCTGAGTTTCCAAATTCCAAACAACGCCAGCTACAAGTTCGATGATGACGTCACTATAGCAGTACGGATATTAAACAACAACGCGTCAGAATCTAGAAAGGCGATAGAGAGCTTGGCGGCATGACCTGTTGATAATGACCTCTCTCTCTAATCCTGTAAACGTAAAGGACTGATCACTAACTTTATGAAGAAAGGAGGGGAACACACCCCATCTACACCAACCATTTGAGGGAGTGCAGAGCATCAAGTCCCTCGGAGTGATGATAACTCACAACCTGTCCTGAACTTCTCACATAGGTCCGACGGTCGGGAAGGTTCAACAATGCCTCTCCTTCCTGAGGTGATACAGGAAAATCAGCATGCACTACTTCTACAGATGCACCATTGAGAGAGTATTGTCCCGGTGGATAACAGCCTGGTACGGCAACTGCTCTACTCAGGATTGTTAGAAACTACAGAAGGTTGGGTGCACAGCTCTGACCAACACGGACTCGAACATCCCAACCATCGATTCCATTTACATGGCTCGTTGCCGCAGAAAGGCTGTCAACATCTACCCCAGATTACTGAGGGAAGGGAGACTGGAAATAGCTGAGGCATTAACAGATATCCTTGAACACGGCTGATGTCCCGGAAGACTGGACAATTGTTAATCCCCTTGTTTAAGAAAGGTAGTAGGGATAATCCAGTCAATTATAGACCGGTGAGACTGATGTCAGCGGTAGGGAACCTGCGAGAGAAGATACTGAGGGATAGGATCTACTCTCATTTGGATGGAAATAGTCTTATCAGTGATAGGCAACAAGGTTTTGTGTAGGGAAGGTCATGTCTTACCAACTCAATAGAATTCTTTGAGGAAATGACAAAGTTGATTGATGAGGGAGAGAAAGTAAGGACTGCAGATGCTGGAGATCAGAGCTGAAAATGTGTTGCTGAAAAGCACAGCAGGTCAGGCAGCATCCAAGGAGCAGGAGAATCGACGTTTCGGGTATAAGCCCTGAAGAAGCCCTTCCTGAAGAAGGGCTGATGCCCGAAACGTCGATTCTCCTGTTCCTTGGATGCTGCCGGACCTGCTGCGCTTTTCCAGCAACACATTTTCAGTCTGATGAGGGAGAGACTGTAGATGTCAAGTACATGGACTTCAGGAAGGTGTTTGGTTTGTTTCCCCAAGGTCGGGTTATGGAGAAAGTGTCGTCACATGGTGCGCTAGCTACGTGGATAAAAAACTGGCTGGGCAACAGGAGGCAGAGAATAGTAGGGGGAGGGAGTTTCGCAAAATGGTGAACTATGACCAGTGGTTCCATTGAAGATGTTTTTGGAAAGATACATGAATGCTAAGAGAGCAAATGGATACAGATCCTTCGAAAATAGGCGACAGGTTTAGATAGAAGATTTGGATTGGTGTAGGCTCGGACCACCGAATGGCCTGTTTCTGTGCTGGAATGTTTTGTTCTAATGTTATCAAAGACCCATCACACCCCAGTAATGGTCTCCCACAACCTCTTCCCTCAGGCTAAAAGATATGGAAGCTTGAAAACACTGAGCAGCTGGCTCATTAAAAGTTTCTTCTTGACTGTTATGAGACTGATGAATGTACTCTCTAATCTCAGATAATGCTGATCTTGTTCATGATGACTTTGCCTCGTGCATGCGCTGTGCAGCGTAAACTATATGCCTCTCAGACATGTTTTATAGCTATCATTCTGCACATCCTTGCTTACTATGATCTGCCTTTAAACCTTGTTACAGGTCATAGTAAAGGCTCATCTCCCTCCCCCCAGCTCACTCCGAGCTCTCTCTGGTCCTCACCCCCAACACCTCCCATTCCCCATCCCCAGCTCACTGTGACCCCATCCCCAGCTCACTGTGACCCCATCCCCAGCTCACTGTGACCCTATCCCCAGCTCACTGTGACCCTATCCTCAGCTCACTGTGACCCCATCCCCAGCTCACTGTGACCCCATCCCCAGCTCACTGTGACCCTATCCCCAGCTCACTGTGACCCCATCCCCAGCTCACTGTGACCCTATCCCCAGCTCACTGTGACCCCATCCCCAGCTCACTGTGACCCTATCCCCAGCTCACTGTGACCCCATCCCCAGCTCACTGTGACCCTATCCCCAGCTCACTGTGACCCTATCCCCAGCTCACTGTGTCCCCATCCCCAGCTCACTGTGACCCCATCCCCAGCTCACTGTGACCCTATCCCCAGCTCACTGTGACCCCATCCCCAGCTCACTGTGACCCTATCCCCAGCTCACTGTGACCCCATCCCCAGCTCACTGTGACCCTATCCTCAGCTCACTGTGACCCTATCCCCAGCTCACTGTGACCCTATCCCCAGCTCACTGTGACCCTATCCCCAGCTCACTGTGACCCCATCCCCAGCTCACTGTGACCCCATCCCCAGCTCACTGTGACCCCATCCCCAGCTCACTGTGACCCTATCCCCAGCTCACTGTGACCCTATCCCCAGCTCACTGTGACCCCATCCCCAGCTCACTGTGACCCCATCCCCAGCTCACTGTGACCCCATCCCCAGCTCACTGTGACCCCATCCCCAGCTCACTATGACCCTATCCCCAGCTCACTGTGACCCTATCCCCAGCTCACTGTGACCCCATCCCCAGCTCACTGTGACCCTATCCCCAGCTCACTGTGACCCCATCCTCAGCTCACTGTGACCCTATCCCCAGCTCACTGTGACCCCATCCCCAGCTCACTGTGACCCCATCCCCAGCTCCCTGTGACCCTATCCCCAGCTCACTGTGACCCCATCCCCAGCTCACTGTGACCCTATCCCCAGCTCACTGTGACCCTATCCCCAGCTCACTGTGACCCTATCCACAGCTCACTGTGACCCCATCCCCAGCTCACTGTGACCCTATCCCCAGCTCACAGTGACCCCATCCCCAGCTCACTGTGACCCCATCCCCAGCTCACTGTGACCCCATCCCCAGCTCACTGTGACCCTATCCCCAGCTCACTGTGACCCTATCCCCAGCTCACTGTGACCCCATCCCCAGCTCACTGTTACCCTATCCCCAGCTCACTGTGACCCCATCCCCAGCTCACTGTGACCCTATCCCCAGCTCACTGTGACCCTATCCCCAGCTCACTGTGACCCCACCCCCAGCTCACTGTGACCCCATCCCCAGCTCACTGTGACCCCATCCTCAGCTCACTGTGACCCCATCCCCAGCTCACTGTGACCCCATCCCCAGCTCACTGTGACCCTATCCCCAGCTCACTGTGACCCCATCCCCAGCTCACTGTGACCCTATCCCCAGCTCACTGTGTCCCCATCCCCAGCTCACTGTGACCCTATCCCCAGCTCACTGTGGCCCTATCCCCAGCTCACTGTGACCCCATCCCCAGCTCACTGTGACCCCATCCCCAGCTCACTGTGACCCCATCCCCAGCTCACTGTGACCCCATCCCCAGCTCACTGTGACCCTATCCCCAGCTCACTGTGAACCCATCCCCAGCTCACTGTGACCCTATCCCCAGCTCACTGTGACCCCATCCCCAGCTCACTGTGACCCCATCCCCAGCTCACTGTGACCCTATCCCCAGCTCACTGTGACCCTATCCCCAGCTCACTGTGACCCCATCCCCAGCTCACTGTGACCCTATCCCGAGCTCACTGTGACCCCATCCTCAGCTCACTGTGACCCCATCCCCAGCTCACTGTGACCCTATCCCCAGCTCACTGTGACCCTATCCTCAGCTCACTGTGACCCTATCCCCAGCTCACTGTGACCCTATCCCCAGCTCACTGTGACCCTATCCCCAGCTCACTGTGACCCTATCCCCAGCTCACTGTGACCCCATCCCCATCACACTGTGACCCTATCCCCAGCTCACTGTGACCCCATCCCCAGCTCACTGTGACCCCATCCTCAGCTCACTGTGACCCCATCCCCAGCTCACTGTGACCCCATCCCCAGCTCACTGTGACCCCATCCCCAGCTCACTGTGACCCTATCCCCAGCTCACTGTGACCCTATCCCCAGCTCACTGTGACCCTATCCCCAGCTCACTGTGACCCCATCCCCAGCTCACTGTGACCCCATCCCCAGCTCACTGTGACCCTATCCCCAGCTCACTGTGACCCCATCCCCAGCTCACTGTGACCCCATCCCCAGCTCACTGTGACCCCATCCCCAGCTCACTGTGACCCTATCCCCAGCTCACTGTGACCCCATCCCCAGCTCACTGTGACCCTATCCCCAGCTCACTGTGACCCTATCCCCAGCTCACTGTGACCCTATCCCCATCTCACTGTGACCCTATCCCCAGCTCACTGTGACCCCATCCCCAGCTCACTGTGACCCCATCTCCAGCTCACTTTGACCCTATCCCCAGCTCACTGTGACCCCATCCCCAGCTCACTGTGACCCCATCCCCAGCTCGCTGTGACCCCATCCCCAGCTCACTGTGACCCCATCCCCAGCTCACTGTGACCCCATCCCCAGCTCACTGTGACCCCATCCCCAGCTCACTGTGACCCCATCCCCAGCTCACTGTGACCCTATCCCCAGCTCACTGTGACCCTATCCCCAGCTCACTGTGACCCCATCCCCAGCTCACTGTGACCCCATCCCCAGCTCACTGTGACCCTATCCCCAGCTCACTGTGACCCCATCCCCAGCTCACTGTGACCCTATCCCCAGCTCACTGTGACCCCATCCCCAGCTCACTGTGACCCCATCCTCAGCTCACTGTGACCCTATCCCCAGCTCACTGTGACCCCATCCCCAGCTCACTGTGACCCCATCCCCAGCACACTGTGACCCTATCCCCAGCTCACTGTGACCCCATCCCCAGCTCACTGTGACCCTATCCCCAGCTCACTGTGTCCCCATCCCCAGCTCACTGTGACCCTATCCCCAGCTCACTGTGACCCTATCCCCAGCTCACTGTGACCCCATCCCCAGGTCACTGTGACCCTATCCCCAGCTCACTGTGACCCTATCCCCAGCTCACTGTGACCCTATCCCCAGCTCACTGTGACACTATCCCCAGCTCACTGTGACCCCATCCCCAGCTCACTGTGACCCCATCCTCAGCTCACTGTGACCCCATCCCCAGCTCACTGTGACCCTATCCCCAGCTCACTGTGACCCCATCCCCAGCTCACTGTGACCCCATCCCCAGCTCACTGTGACCCCACCCCCAGCTCACTGTGACCCCATCCCCAGCTCACTGTGACCCTATCCCCAGCTCACTGTGACCCCATCCCCAGCTCACTGTGACCCCATCCCCAGCTCACTGTGACCCCATCCCCAGCTCACTGTGACCCTATCCCCAGCTCACTGTGTGCTTTGTCTCTCACTATTTCTCTCACACTGTCTGTTCCCTTGTATTTTCCTTTTCTCTGTCTTCTGTTTCTTTCCCTGAACTTACTATCTCCCCTTCTCCCTGTCCATGTGACTATTTGTTTCTTGTTTTGTTTCCTTTCTCTGTTTTACTGACTGTCATTCTGTTTCCCTCGCTGTGTTCTCTCTCTCCTTATAAGTGTCTGTCCAGCTCTCCCTCATTGTGATGGTGATGGTTTCTCTATTGTTTTGAAGCATGTGATGGCTCTTTGGTTGGATGTTGGCAATATTGGTTAAATTTCAATTGCTGTCAAAACAGCAACCAGAACTTGGATATCCATTTAATAGCCAATTGCTACATCTAAATATTTTGGACCTGCCTTCCCTGAGTGCTCTGCATACTGGCAACTGAAAGCATTCTATTCATGTGCATAATAGTGTGACGGTAACAGCTCTTCCCAGGACCAGAAGAAACTACAGACGGTTGTGTGCACAGCCCAGACTATCATGGAAGTCAACATTCCCTCCAATTATAATTCTCATTGTGAGCAAAAGGCGGGCAGCATCAAATATCTCTCCAAAACCGGTAATGATCTCCTATAACCTCTTTCAAAAGGGAGAAGATACAAAGGCTTGAAAACATGGACCAGCATGCTCAGGAACACCTTCTTCCTTACCTTAGTTACACTGACGAATTGAAATCTCTAACCTTTCAAATAATATTAATCTTGCGAAAGTCGATCTTGCTTTGCACACCTCCTGTGCAGCTGTAACCTTGAGTGCCACACTCTGTGTAAGTGCCATTGAGGCTCAAGGTCTTCTCAAGGGCAATCAAATGAGTGAACTAGTGCTGGCCCAGCCAGCGATACCTATTTCACATTAATAAATTTAAGAAGAGGACGACACTCAGCGAAGACAGACAGTTGGGATCAAATCACTTTAAACGTGATCTTAGATATATACAGTTTCCCTCGGTATCTGAAGGTAGAGTGTTCCTACAAAACCTTTCATAAGCTGATATGGCATAAAGCAAAGTAGCATTAATTAAGTGGGAAAAAATCATCTTTCTTGGTAAAAGGGAAAATCCTCTTCGAATTTCTTTTGGTTAGCGAAAACAGGACGTAATGGAGGTTTTTCGGAAAGGGAAGTGGCAAAAAGCGATTTTTTGAAAAGCGGGGTTTACATGTACCGGCATGGGCAAGATATTCAGGAAGATGGGAAAAGTTAAAAATAGATGAGGTAAATCTCACATTTTATTTCCATCCTAGATGATTATAATTCCATTTGTTTGTTCTTTTTCTTCGATCTCTTTCTTTCTCTATCGATTTAACTCACTCCTCCTCCCCTTCAAAGCAGACTTCACTGTCATCAGCATTATTCAGACTATTTTCCAACTGTTTTCAGTTCAGAAAAGCTCCCCAGCAATTTTTCTTCTTTTCTTTGCATTTCTCATGCAATATGAGATCTCCAGCATCTTCTTGTATTTGGTTTAATCTTCAAAGTTTTATTCCATGGGAAGTCGTTGTCTCTGCCAGGCTAGCATTTGTTAATCATCACTAATTGTCCTGATTGTGAGGCCATTCCTCAAGCCAAAATAAAATCAAGGACATTGATATGGGTCTGAAGTCACACTTAACCCAGACCGGGTAGTAACATTAGATTTATTTACCGAAGGTCATCAGTGAAACAGCAAGATTTTCCTACAAAAGGTGGGTTTTATGGTCCTTTTTCGTAAATTCACTTTTATTCCAATTCTTATCATTTTCATTGAAGTTCTGCCATCAGCTGTGGTAGGACTTGAAACAAATTGCTTGAAACAATGCCTTTCGTTTAATAAATTTTGCTCCTGAATTACATCCAGAGACATTCCTACTCTCATACATTGTCCCAATCATGAAGTAATGTCCGAGAAAAGAATAATTTTGTGATTGAAATACTTGTAACTGGAAAAGTGACAAGAAGAGAGCTTGAAACATAAAGTCTGAATTTTACCAACGTGCAGACAATGGTTTGTTCAGCCACAGCACTGACGCAGAGATGGAGACTGGGGATATTATGAGCTGGTAGTGGACAGGGTTTGTGACAGAGAGATCACGAGAGATAAATCAGTTCAGGGCAAAAAGGGATCTCGAGGTTGTCCATAGTTTTGTTCTCAGATGTTTGTAAGAGAGTGGTCTGCAATTCAGATGATTGGAGACAGCAAGTTGAATTGAAGATAATAGTTTATTTCTTTGACAAATATAGATAACACTTGCACGGAATGTTACAAAAAACAGTGCCACGCAAAGTGCTAATGTTCCACTTGCAAGGTGCCAAACCCTAGTTTATCCTAAAATATTTTCAAGGTTTATAAATAAAACATGCAGAGGGGCAGAGTGGAAAAGGTAAATTCAACTCTGTGTCGAAAATGCTATTTGTGGCTCCCTCGTAAAATGTGTTAACTACATCACTTATACATTCACCAAAATAGGAAAAGCAAGTGACTGGAATTGTCAAATCATCCTCTGAATAACATCTGGAGATCATGAAGGAAATCACGGTTTGTTTGCGATATTCAGAAATGATGGTTGTGAGAATGTGGAGGTGGGGAGCAGTGGAATGATGATCAATGTTATGGATGACACAAAGATGGGCTGGGTGGATCACAGTCAGGAGGGAAGTGTTAGACTACAGGAGGATAGAAACAGATTAGTCAGATAGCTAGATCAATGGCCTGATTAAATTTAACACTGATAAATTGGGAAGATGCAAGACAGAAGTAACAAGACAAGTGAGTACTCAAAAGTGAGTATGAAGTAGGAGGGCTACATTTGCTCGTTTTTTCTTTGCAGCAGGGAAGGTTGATGAGGGAACCTGTTACAGGTGTACAAGAGCATATGGGGTATGGAGAGGATGAACAGGAACAGCTGTTTTCCTTAGTCAAAGGATCAAAAACAAAGGGACACACTTTTAAAGTGAAAAGCAGGAGATTGAGAGAGGATTTATTGAATGGAATATGGAATATGAACTGAGAGGGTGGTATGAATCTGGAATGCGTTGTCTAGGAGGGTGGTTGAGGCAGGTAACCACAAAAACGTTTAATAAGCCTTTGGATGTGCACTTGCTGGCAAAGACGTGATCGGACTGCTTTTCATTGCATGATTCTTTGCAGTGGCAGCCAAGAACACTCTGATATATTCTGAAACAATTAACAATGGCAGTTGCTGCTTTGTTCCTTTGACTGTACTCAATAAGTGGCTATATTACAAACCAGCATCATCTCATGCATCTTCAGCACTTACTCAACCAAAGTCAGGCCAGCCATCTCTGGGAACATCCAATGTAATTCACATGCTCTCTGCAAGCATTGTCCAACAATAGCACTGATATTGTTCTGGCTGTTTGCCACCATTATTATAGTCACAGCCATAACTTGAACACAGCTTTTTTCCATTATCATACAGATCTTTAGCAATAAGGATGTTATTTCTCTGAAGCATAATAAATTAATTCCCAGGTATTCACTTTGACAAACAGCAAGTTTTCCTGTGTTTTTTGCCAGTTGTTTGTCTCAGAATTCACCACCCCAAACTTTTCACACTTTAACATTTAGCCCAAAGCAGCAGATCAGGAAATGAGTGGAAGGTCGGGGTGAATAGGACATCAGGCACGGCCAGTTTAATGACCATGTCGAGAGAAGGAATCAAATCAGTCCAAAATGTGAGTTGACTACACATGTGGGCAGTGCGACCAGCTGCAGCTCCTGGGAGACCGTGGTCAGGAGCTGCACCTGGCTGGTCTCCGGGTCATCCAAGATACTGAGAACTTCATATATAAGAGCTTTAGTGAGGTGGTAACGCCCATGTCCCTCCTTAGCCATGTTTCTGTAAAGACTATAATATCCCAGTCCCATGTAAAGATCCACGCCCTGAGTTCATATGCATTACCTGTCAGCCCTGTTGCATTTAAATAAACGGAATTTAATCCAACAGGCGTTCCTTGCTTACAGCCATGTTCCAGGCAGAGAGTAGTTGAGCGACCAGCAGGTATGGCAAACGGAATAGGCAGAGAGATCAGGAATCCCCTCTAGCCATTCTTCTCGAAAACACGTATACCATTTTGGTTACTGATTGTGTGTGTTGGGAGATGGGGGATGGGTGTCAGGCAATGACCGTTCAGGGGAAAGCAGCAGTAGCCAGATTGGTTCCACTGCGACTGGCTCTGGGGAGCAGCAGGATAGGATAAAGATAAACAGCGTCTTAGAGATAGAGGATTCGATTGTTAGGGAGACACAAACTGGAACCCAGGATGGGGTGTGGCCTCTCAGGTGTCAGGGTCCAGCATGTCTCTGAGTGGCTGCTGAAAGTTCTCGGGGAGCAGGGGTGTTTGAGCTGCTTGAAGTAATTATACACATTGATACAAATGACACAGGTAGACATAGGAATGTGGTCCTACAGAGTGATTACTGAGAGCTGGGAGAAAAGTTAAAAACCAGAGCCTTGACAGTGATAATCTCCTGATTACTTCCAGTGTCATGAGGTAGTGAACGTAAGAATAGGAGAATATGGTAGATAAATATGTGACTAAAGAATTGGTGCAAGGGGGAGGGATTCATATTTTTAGATAATTGGTAGCTTTTCTGTGAAAGTTTTGACCTGTTCAAGAGGGACTGGTGGCACACGCACTGGAGGGGGCAGGGGGAACCAATATCTTCGCAGCCAGTTTTGCTCATGCTACAAGGGAGTGTTTAAACGAGATTGGCAGCAGGTGGTATCCTCAAGAGCTAGGCAGCAAATGTGAGGTTGGAAGGCGATACAGTATTCAGAATAGTACGTTGAAGAGATACATCAGGCAGGAATACGATAGGGAGCAAGGAATGCCTATGGATTAAATTGCACTTATTTCAATGCAAAAGGACTAAAAGTTAAGGCCGATGAATTTAGGGTGTGGATCGGTAATCGGCGCTGGATAGAGTAGCTATTACAGAAACATGGCTGACGGATGGATAGGACGGACTGCTAAATGTATCAGGGTAAAGTGTATTAGGAGGTACAGAGATGGTGGAAAGAGGGGAGGGGCTTGCATGTCTGATTTAGAGGAGTACCACAGCAGTGATCAGAGATAAAATACCTGGTGAATCACCCAGTGTGGCTTTGTGGGTGGAACTCAGAAAAAAGAAGGGGATGGTGACACTAATGGGCTTGTACTATAGGCCCCCAAACAGTCAACAGGAATTACAGGTACAAAAATATGCAAAGACATTGGGAAGACGTGCAGAAACATTCGGGTTGTTATAATAGGGGTTTTAGTTTTTATAACACAGACTAGAACTGCCAGAGCATTAAGGGATTTGATGGGATGGAATCAAGTAAGTGCGTCAGGAATCTTTCCTCAAACATTATATAGAGTGTCCTAATCGGGAAGTGGCAAAATATGACCTAAAAATAGGTCAGGACAGGTGAGTGAGGTGACAGTAGGTGTGCACTTTGGGACCAGTGACCATAGTTCAATTAATTTTAAAATAGTTATGGAGAGGGGAAAATAAGTGGTCCACAGATTCAAGTTCTAAATTGAGACAAGGTTAATTTTGATGGACTTAGACAGGACTTTGCAGGGGTTGATTAGAGTAGCCTGTTTGCAAGAAAAGGGAGCTCCAGCAAGTGGAAGTTTAAGATCTATATGTTCCTGTGGGGGTGAAAGGAAAGTTGACAGGAATGAGGAACCCTGAATTACAGAAATGTTTAGGTTTTGACAAAACAAAATGTGGAGGCGTGGGTCAGTTAGAGGCAGCTGGAATCAAGAAAATCCCTGGAGGTGTGCAGGGGATACAGGAGTTTCCTGAAGAAGGAAATCAGGAGGGCGAATAGGGGGTATGTGGTAACCTTGCCTGAAAAGATCATGGTGTATCCAAGGAGGCTCTTTAAATATATTAAAGGAAAAACGTTAACTGGAGAGAGAATAGGACCTCTCAAAGACCAAAGTGGACATTTATGTGTAGTACCATAAGAGATAGGCATTGCCCTCACCAAATATTTCTCCTCTATATTTACAGTGGGGATACTTGGAATTTGGGGAAATTGTTGGTGATGTCTTGGGGACAGTCCATATCACAGTAGAGGAGGTTCTGGATGTACTAGAATGTTTGAAGTTGGAGAAATCTCATGGGCCTTACCAGATACATCCAAGAACACTGCAATGGGCTGCAATGCAATGAGAAGAATTGGCGGGGTCCTTGGCTGATAATTTTGATCATCAGTTACCACAGGTGAGATCCCAGTCGACTGAAAGATAGCAAATGTTGTGTCCTTATTCAAGAAGGACTGAAAAATAAAGCCTGGGAAATACACACCGCTAAGCTGAACATCTGTAGTAGGTAAATAACCTGAGAAATTCTGAGGGATAAGATGTGCATGTATTCGGAAAACAGGGTTTGATTAGAAATAGTAGGAAGTTTTGAGTGGAAGTTTATGCCTGGCGAATTTCCTAAAACTCTTTGCTGACGTGACCAAGAAGGTCGAGTCGGGCAGGCCAGTAAACGTCCAAACGTGTGGTGCTGGAAAGGCACAGCAGGTAAGGCACCATTCGACGGGCAGGAGAATCGACATTTCCGGCATAATTCCATCATAAGGAATATACAAAACATCGATTCTCCTGCCTGAGCTGCTGGGCTATTCCAGTGCCACACTTATCGACTTTGATCTCCAGCATCTGCAGTCGTTGGAGAAAATGTATTCCAGTTATACCAGAACAGGATGAAACTTTTCAGCCCCTGGAGCATGTTATACAGTTATAGGAGGAGACCAATCAGCCCCTTGAGTCGATAGAACTGGACCCAGTTTAGATCATGCTGCAACAGTCTGTGACTATTCAGCTACTTGAAGTCAGTAACACAGGAAATGGAAGAGGCAACAAAGTGACGGGACTATGGGGTATACTGGAATAACACCAGGCTATATAGCCCCTCAAGCCTGCCCTTCCCTCCAGTAAGGTCAGGGCTGATCTCTCTCGTCCGCAATTTCTCTTTCATGTCCAATTCTTTGTAGCCCTCAACTCCCTGATGTGTCAAAATCCATTAGCATCTCCCTGTGCCCCAAATCGTTTAAGAGGTGTAGCTGTCTGGGATAAAGAAGCCCCAACAGTCGCTACCCTCTGAGCGAAAGAAACAGTCCCCACACATATACCTTAGCCTATTGACATGAGCAAAAGTTATAGACATAGCGTCCAGCTGTCAACTGGATTCATTCCTACCATTGAGCAACTCGGTGGTATCCTTTACCTGTGTTCTCCACCTCACCATGCCACCTCCTCCTACTCTCCCACCTCGCCCCTTTACTTGTACAAGCACCCCTAGTCCTGAAGAAAGGTTATAGAAGAAGAAGAAGAAAGTTGTGGACTTCTCCTGATGCTGCCTAGTTTGTTGTGTTCTTTCAGCCTCCTGCATTCCAACATCTGCATTTTAAACCAAAATATCTTCTTGTGTAATAGGTCAGGGAGAGTGAACGAGCTGTGCCTCTTCTTATCCAATAGCTGCGATGGGCTGAATGGAGTTCTCATGTTTCCGTGAAACCAGCTTTAGATGTGGAATGAGCTCCTCGTTTTTAGTCCTGTGGAAATGTTCAGGTTCCAGTAGTACTGTTACATGTAAACAGCACAAGCTTGAATGTTGTCTAGGTTTTGATGTTTTACGCGATCTTTTCTGAGTATCCTCACTTCTGAGCGAACTGTTGAGGGTCAGACTTTCCTGAAGCAGCGGAAGGTGTTTGTGCCGAGGAAGCTACCAGGAAGATCGCCCAAAGAGATATCCTGGGACTGAGAGGATTGATTTCCATCAGCCACATTATGTTCTGAATGGCCCAACCAGTGGACGTTTACAACTGATTCCCAAAAGGTTCAATTTTATTCAGTCTTCTTGACACCTTGTTCAGTTATGGGGTAAAAACAAAGTCTGCAGATGCTGGAAACCAGAGTCTAGATTAGAGTGGTGCTGTAAAAGCACGGAAGGTCAGGCAGCATCCGAGGAGCAAGAAAATTGACGTTTCGGGCAAAAGCCCTTCATCAGGAACAGAGGCAGGGACCCTGCAGAGTGCAGAGATAAATGAGACGGGGGTAGAGGTGGGGAGAAAGTAGCATACAGTACAATAGGTAAATGGGGGTGAGGATGGAAGTGATAGGTCAGGGAAGAGAGTGGGAGAAGGTAGCAAAGAATCCAATGGGTGAATGGGGGTGGGGATAAAGTTGCTAGGTAGGAGGAGAGGGTGGAGTGAGTAGGTGGAAAGATGGATAGGCAGGTAGGACAGGTCATGGGCACGGTAATGAGCTGGAAGGTTGTCACGGGTGTGAGGTAGGAGAAAGGGGAAATGAGGAAACTGGTGAAGTTCAAATTGAAGCCCTGGGGTTGAAGTGTTCTGAGGCAGAAGATGAGGCGTTCGTCCTCCAGGCATCTGGTGGTGAGGGAGCGGCGCTGGAGGACGCCCAGGAGCTGCGTGTCCTTGGAAGAGTAGGAGGGGAAGTTGAAACGTTGGGCCATAGGGCAATGTGGTTGATTGGTCCCGGAGATGTGTCCCGGGATGTTCCCTAAAGCGCTCTGCTAGGAGACGTCCAGTCTCCCCATTGTAGAGGGGACCGCTTCTGGAGCAACGGATGCAAGAAATTATATATGTGGATGTGCAGATAAAACTTTGATGGATATGCAAGGTTCCTTTAGGGCCTTGGATGGAGATGAGAGAGGAGGTGTGTGTGCAGTTGGCTGGGGAGGGTGCCAGGAAAAGAGAGTGGGTTGTTGGGGGGTGTAGACCTAACCAGATAGTCGCGGAGGGAACGGTCTTTGCGGAAAGTGTAAATGGCTGAGGAGCGAAATATATCCCCAGTGGTGGGGTCCGTTTGGAGGTGGCGGAAATGTCGTCGGATGATTTGGTGTACGTGAAGGTTGGTAGGATGGAAGGTGAGCACCAGGAGGGGTCTGTCCTTGGTTAGAGGGATGGAGTCTGAGGGTGGAGGTGCGGGATGTGGATGAGATGGCTATGAGGGCATCTTTAACAACTTGGGAAAGAAAATTGCCGTGTCTAATGAAGGAGGCCATTTGGTGTGTTCTGTGGTGGAACTGATCCTCCTGGAGCAGATACGGCGGAGGTAGAGGAATTGGGAATGCGGGACAGAAGGTTTGAAGCAGGTGGAGCTATGGGACTCGGTTGGTTTGGGAAATGTAGTCCTGTGGAAATATTCAGGAAGCTATGGGATTCGTTAAAAATGTCATTGTCAAGTCAGTCATCAGTAATGGAGATGGAGGGTTCCAGGAAGGGGAGGGAGGTGTCAGAGATGGTCCCGGTAAATTAAAGGTCTGTGTGGAATGCGTTGGTTAAGTTGATGAATTGCTCAACCTCCTCGTGAGAGCACGAGGTGGCACCAATGCAGTCATCACTGTAGTGGAGGAAGAGGTGGGGAGTGGTGCCGGTGTAATTACGGAAGATGGATTGTACTACGTCGCTAACAAAGAGACAGACATAGCTGGGGCCCATACGGGTGCCCATGGTGAACCCTTTGGTCTGGAGGAAGTGGGAGGATTCGAAGAAGAAATTGTTAAGGTTGATGACCAATTCAGCCAAACGAGTGAGAGTGTCGATGGAAGGGTAGTGTTGGGGACGTCGGGAGAGGAAAGAAAGGAGGGCTTGGAGGCCTTGGTCATGGCGGATGGAGGTGTACAGTGATTGGATATCCATGGTGAAGATGAGGCGTTGGGGGACGGGGAAATGGAAGTCTGGGAGGAGGTGGAGGGCGTGAGTTGTGTCTCGAACGTATGTGGGGAGTTTCTGGACTAGGGAGGATAGGACAGTGTCAAGTAGGTAGAGATGAGTTCAGTGGGGCAGGAGCATGTTGAGACAATGGGTCGGCCAGGATGGTCAGGCTTGTGGATCTTGGGAAGGAGGTAGAATTGGGTGGTGCGGGGTTCCCGGACTATGAGTTTGGAAGTTGTAGATAGTAGATCCCGTCCTGAGGTAATGAGGTTCTGTATGGTCTGGGAGATGATGGTTTGTTTTTGGGGGGTGCGGGAATGGTCGAGGGGGAGGTAGGAGGACGTGTCTTCAAGTTAGCGCCTGGCTTCAGCAGTGTAAAGGTCAGTGCGCCAAACTACCACTGCACCCCATTTATCTGCTGGCTTGATGGTGAGTTTTGGATTGGAGCAGGGGGAGTGGGGGGCTGTGCGTTGTGAGGGTGAGAGGTTGGAGTGGGGGAAGGGGTAGACAGGTTGAGATGGTTAATGTCTTGGCGGCAGTTGGATATGAAGACATCGAGGTCCGGTAATAGGCCAAAGTGATGTCCAGGTTGATGGAGTGTGAAATAGGAGGATGTCATTGATGCTACAAAACGACAAACCAACGAAGTAGAGACTGCAAAGACAGACCGCTCCATTTTGTTCCTCCTAGCTCCCTTGATAATGGTTCACATGCGTTACATTAACGTGGTTTCCTGATGGTAAGGAGACACACCAGATGGTTTGTGCGATTTCTCAAGGAGATATCTTCCATCTCTGAGAAGACAGACTAATCTTCTGCACGGATATCGCAAGTTTTTGAGAATGGCTAACCTTATCAGTGTGTGGCTGCTGACAGATTTGTGAACAACATGAAGCTCATTGCAGGGTCTCACTCCAACTGTACATTCAGACGGTGAGAGTTTGGTCAGAGCATGGAGCTCTCACTCAACCAACATGGGGGCTCCACACAGATATGTAAACTATCATAGAGTAATAGAGTTCAACAGTTCCTTTAGCTCAAACTGGCCCATTCCGACTAAAATGTTCATCCACGCTAACTCCATTCTCTGCATTTGGCCCATATCGTTCCAAACGTTTCTGTTCATAAATTTGCCCAAATGTGAAAATATTTATTGCGGGAAACACGTTATATTTCACGATATCAATTTTTTGATTTGGAAATAATGAATGTTGGTTAATACCATTCAAGTTTTATTGCAATCACATTTTATTCTTTTGTCGCATTACAAGTTAAACACTCATTTCCTTCACAATCTCTCTTTGGTACCATCACCGCATAGATTAGTCTCGTGTAACAACTTTACACCGCCTCATTGTGGCAAGGACATCATTCCTTAAAAAGGAGAGAAAATCTGTTCACAGTGCCCCAAATACTGTCTCAATATCACTCTACAACTTCAATAAAGTGTCTTCACTCTAACACTTCCATCATTTTGTCAAAGAAGGACAGCACACATGTACTGTGCTGATTCCGTACTTCTCCATATGAATTCTGTCAGTGGCTCATAACCAAGGACATCCAGCTCCTTTTCACTTAGAGCACTTCCCATTATCTTGCCTTCTCATAAATACAAAATAAGAAGGATGGTATGTTTCATTGCCTTGCAAAGCGCTATGCTTTAAGCACAACCACGCTGACCGCACAACACTATTGCCATGGAGATGGTTGAAGATGCTGAGGAGGTGATGGCCTCGCTGTGTTATCTCTGGAATATTAACCCAGGGACACAGGTGATGACCCAGACCTCGGATTTGAATCTCTCCACGGTAAATGTTGGAATTTGAATTCTATAAAATATCAGGAATTGAGAATCCAATGAAACCATGAAACCACTCTGTTTGTCCATCTGCACACTCATGCCCTTCAGGGACGAAAATCTACCACCTTGACCTGGTTGGTCTTACATGTGACTCCAGATCCACAGCACTGTGGTTAACACACAATTGCAATTTGAAATGGCCAAGCCAGCCACTCTCTTAGATCAAAGTCTACAAAGAAATAAAACCGAGCGGATCTCAGCACTGACTACTTACAGCCCATGGACTGCAGTGCATCAGGAAGGCAGCTCCCCAAAACCTTCTCAGGACAATGGGAAAAGTAAATTAATTATTGGCCCAGCATCCTATTAATGAATAAAGGAAGATAATCACACTCACAGAGGAGAGACAAAGGGACATAACTCACTTCAAATCGGGACTTTGATGTACACCTTACACGGGCATGAATTTCAATAAAATGTGAACAGGAGAAAAATAAATAAGATTAATCTGGATTTTTATTTCCATTCCAGCTGATCATCAACAATCCCTTTGCTTGTTTCTTCCTCTCTATCTCTCTCTAACTATCTATTCAACTCCCTCCTTCTCCCCGTCACAACAGACATCCCTGTCACCAACATCAGTCACACTATTTCCAGTATGGTAGTTGGACACGAAATGTCACTTCTATTTTTCTCTCGACCTGAGGCTGTCAAATCTCTTCAGTTTCTCTGGCACTTCCTCGTTCTTTTTGTTTCTGATCTCTAGCATCATTCTTGTTTTTATTCAACCTTTCATGCTCTTATTACATGGGATGTCTGCATCACTGGCAAGGGCAGCACTTGTTGACCTCACTAAATGCCTTTTACTGTGAGGCCAGTCCTAAACGCAGTTGGTCTGACGTCAGTCTTAATCCAGATCAGATAAAAATGCTGGATATCTTTAACAAAGGACAATAGTAAAATAGATAAACTTATTGACAAAGTACTGGTTGGATTATATTAGTAAAATTCGGTTTTAATTCTTGTTCCTGTCCTTTGAATTTAAGTTCTGTCATTCTCTGAAACAGGATTTGAAACAGTGTCTTGAGTGTAGTACCCTGGGCCACTGAATTACGTGAACAGCGACATTACTACTCTGACACAGTGTCCCTGTCATGAATTTTCTTTACAGACAAGAGCAAGATTGTGATGGAAACATTTTGTAACGGAAAGAGTGATTAGAAGAGAACTGAAACCATAAAGTCTGATTTTCACCAAGGTATAGATAATTGTTTATTTAGCACCCGCTCTGACGTCAAGATGGGTCTGTGGATATCATGGCGCTGGTCATGGGTAGCTTTGGTGATGCAGAGAATACCAAGACATAAATCAATTCATGGCAAATAGGTACTTCGGGATTGTGAACAGTCTTGTTCTCAGATGTTTGTGAGGGAAGGGGTTTGGGCGGTTCTGAAATTTTGGAGAATGGATGGATTTGCATTTGAAACCGAAGACAAAAGGTTCGATCTTTACTCAATATTGATAACAGAAATAGCACTGAAGTTCGCCATTGCTCGTGGGGTTTATAAATTGATAGCGATGGGGAGACTTACCAGGAACGCCAACAATAGCGAGCATGGGATAGTAACCAGCCTGAACAATCAGCAGTACACCATATATCCGATCTGGTAATATGTGCCAATACCGGGAAACAAGGGAAAGACCCCAGGATATACTCCTGTCCATTGTTCCAGCATTCCATTCTATTTTTCTTAGATTCTGAACCGCTGGAGCGACATTCCCGTCTACTGTTCTCAGATTCTGATCCATTGTTGGAACATTCCAGTCTATGGTTCTCAGATTCTGATCTCTCCTCTCCCTGTCTCTGCTACTGCTGATCCTCGTTAGTGTTGGAGGTGATGCATCCGCAGCTATAATGGGATAAAGCATTGCAAGAAGCCCTTTACATATAGAAGAGGAAAGCCATCCAGTGACATAATTAGGATCCATGGAGACTGACATCAATCACAGTCACAGAACAAACAGATTCAGTTAACTCCTTTCAGTATGCTACCTTCACTTCACAATAACAATTGGATTGAATTGAATGTTGACATCGCTGGATAATGGTGGATAATCCCATAAGCAATTAATGGCGTGAAGTTAGTTGTGAGGGAAAATGATGGATGCTTTCTTGTCGCAGTTTCGATGCTACTGCTGTGTTGTCTATTTGCAATACTGTTATTGCCTGAACGCTCCACCATGACAACCCAACATAAACACAATCGAGATATTGTTAACATGCTGATTTCGTCTCGACTAGAACGGGTGCCTAGCAACAGATTTTCAGTGGGCATAGTTGCCTGAACATGCACAGGAAGTGTGGATCTGCTTGGACATTCCTTTCATTGCTCTAGTAAGACAATGTTGAATCTTCAACACACAATACGATTAAGCACTGTTTTCTGTAAAGTCACGAAAACCTTAATACACTTTATTGACTTCAAAGCAGTAAGATTTACATTTTTTGAATTCAGTCCAAAGCCAAATGTGGAATGTTTGTCCCAAAACGAGTCCTTGATTGTCCTTGATTTCTTTAAGTATGCTCTAAACGACCCAAGATTCTAATATGTCAGAATTTTGAAAGGTTCGTTGGTACCCTTTTGTTTATACCTAACAGATAATGCCTCATCCAGAAACCTTTCATGTCTTTAAAAAGAAACCTGTATAATCAAGAGGACGTGGCCAGCTCCCTAGCTGGACAGGTTGAATCAGTTCTGGGGTTAGTTGAGTCAGGGTGACTGGACGCTCTCTGCCTCCTTCTGCGCTTCTGACCTTGTAACCTTTCAGCAGTTATGGCAGTTTTACACTTGGTGCTAAGGGATTTGTTTATTGGGATTGTTGCAAGTATTCTGGAAATGCATCATGAAATCAGAATAGCCTCCTGGTTTCAGATACGATACGTTATTCGGGTATTCTATTTTCGGTTCCTTATGTTTCATTTGGTAAATCGGTAAATAAATGTTATGCATTTAAAACTAGGCGGACTCACCAGCTAATTCACTCTGGGAATATCAGCTACACACTACCCTTCAACAAGCAGCAAAGTTATGGTCTGGGCTACCTGCTTAAAATGTTTTGAGGGATTGGGTTTGGCCCATAACAGACTGGGGGCCCTTTGCAGTATTTAGATAGCGAGTGACAGGTGTTAGTGTCTCTTATTTCATGTGTTGATTGGCGAGTAAACAGAGCTTCAGATGGCGATGGTTCTTGCAGGAACCAAGCTTGTTTTGGAGGTGGAAAAAGTGAGCTTGGGAATTTTACAAAATGCACATTAGTCCAAGCAGCGAGAATTAGTAGACGAAGGGAATTGAAGCTACCTCCTAATGTGAGGAAAGATGAGATGATTGCAGCAGTAGTTCAGCATTCCAATTTGCTGGAAATTCCATCAGTATTTGTAGAGATGACTAAACTGCAATTGCAATTGAAGCAGCTTGAGTTAGAAGCAGAAATGAATCAGTTTCAGCTACGACTAACATTAGAAGAGGAAGAAAGAGAACGAATAGGTTTAGCGGAGGAAACAGAAAAAAATAACAAATATCTTTCGCAGGAGAGAAAGGAAAAAGGAGAGCATTTGAGCTTCAGAGATGGGCACTTAGAGAAAATGGCTTACCATTTTCAGTGGCCAGTGACCATGTGGGCTTTGTTGACCCAAACAAAACTTGTAGGTAGAGCTAGTGAGGTATTCACAACACTATCAGAGGAGGGATCTGGGGTGAATGAGGAGGGAACATGTGCATATGAGCTTGTGCCAGAAGCCTACAGACAATGTTTCAGGAATCTAAGGAGGGATCCTGGTCAAATTCATGTTGAGTTTGAAAGGATCAAACAAGGTAATTTTGATAGATGGATAAGAGCTTTAAAAAGAGAGCAAACCTACGATGCTCTTCGAAAAACGATTAAATTGGAGGAGTTCAAAAATTCACTATGTGACATAGTGCAAATTCATTTGGAAGACTGGCCGCTGAAGTGGCTAATGATTATGATTAGTGATTAATGATTATAAAACTTGTTTTGACTTCTAGAATCAATTTCAGTCCATGATGGATAGAAACTGGGGCAAAGAGAAATCCTCACGTAGAAAGGGAAAGGTAGATCTCGGTGAAGATCGAAATGTTAACTTTCCATAGGGTAGAAAGGAAATACTTGGAGGAGACAATGAAGTTAACGTGCTATGGTGTTTTCATTGCAACAAATTAGGACACATGAAATCAATGTGTTGGTGGGTTCAGGGGAGAAAAAAATCAGACGCAGGAAAACGGGATAAGCCTGTGAGTTTTGTCGGAGTAGTAACAGAAAACACAGTGGAAACAAGAAACCTTCATCAGAGTGTACAAACTGATCAGAGGTTTGTTAAGGAGGAAGTGACAGATCTGATCAGAAAAATACACCTGCAAAGTGAAAGTTAATTCACATAGGGCAGGTAAAGAGGATGCAATATTAAGGGACACCGTATCCTCTCAGTCTATGCTTATGAAAGATGAGGAGATATGTACTCCTGAAGAACTGTTTCCAGAAAATGTCCTGCTAAAGGGAATTCATCTTGAGACAAAAAGTGCAACATTTTGTAAAGCGAGGATAACATATTCAGAAAAATGTGGAACAATTGTGGAAGGGGTATTGGACAAACTCTCAGCGCCAGGAATGTAATTTATCCTTGCAGAAAATATAGCTGATTCACCGGTCGGAGTCCTGCCTACTCTGGTTGAAGAGCCAGTGGAGACGCAGGCAACTGAAGCATTGCAGGAGTCTTTTCCTGGACAATTTCCAGAGTGTTGGCAAACAAGTTCCCAGTGTCACCGCTTGAAAGAGGAAATATCAAAAATGTAAAAATAAAGAAGCTTTAGTGGCATTAACGGAGAATTTGTTTCATCAGATAGTTGATACAAAACAGGAGCAAGTAGAGTATCATGTGTGCATTTTAAGTTCAACTAAACTAATTGAGTCACAGCAGAAAGATAAAAGATTAAACCAGTTGCATCAAAAAGCATATACGTTAGGAATTTTGAATGTATCCCTGAGTGTCATTACCTAAAATGATGTCCAGATAAGGAAATGGAGACAATCACATAGTCAAAGAGATGGGAAATGGGAAGAGATTCATCAAATCATTTTGCCAATGGTATATAGAAATGAGGTGATGCGAAAAGTGCATGAGCTACCAACTAGAAGACATTTAGGAGTGACAAAAACACAGGGTGAAATACAGAGACATTTTACTGGCCTGGACTGCAACAGGATGTAGTTGAATTTTACCAGACGTGTCATACAAGTCAGGTAATCGGAAAAACACAGGTGATAATAAAACCTGCACCTTTCAGAACTACTCTGGCATTTGAGGCACCCTTTACAAGAGTCTTAATTGTTGGGTTGGGCCCCCAACACACAAAAAAAGTGGGCACTAGTATTTGGAAACAATAATGGATGCATAGACACGATTTCCAGAGGCAATCCCAAGATGCAATATCACAGCTAATAGAATTGCAGAGGAATTACTCCTTTTTAAAATAGATAAGGACCACCAATAGAGCGACAGTGGGATTTAGGGTTCAAAGAACATATATAAATTATTCACGATAATGTCTAAGGGATATAGCAATGCAAATCTACTGCGTACCATCCAAAATTACAGGGAGAACGATAAAGGTAACATTAAACATTACAGATCATGTTGAGGGCTTATGATCAGGATTATCCAGATGATTCAGTTAATGAAGTTCCATTTGCGCTTTTTGTGATCAGGGATGCACCAAATTAATATAGCAAATTCAATCCATTTGAATTAGTGTTTGAGCCATTAAAATTGATTAAGGAGAAAGTAGTAAATCAGAATTGAAAGGTCACACTTTTGGACTATGTCTCTATTTTTTGGTAACGATTAATAGCGCTAAGGAATTGGCGGGACAGGATTTAAAAGTATTGCAGCATGCATTAAAACAGGAAGCGGACAGGAAATTTAAAATTTGCAATTTTGCGATCGGGGATAAGTTATTACTGTTGCTTACAGTGATAGGTGAACCTTGAAAAGCAAGGTTTAGTGGACCTTGTAAAATAAAAAGTATATTGAATGGGGGTAATTACTTGATAAGGACTCCAGACAATAAGCTATCTCGCAGCGTCTGTCATGTGAATATGCTCAAAAGGTATTTTGACAGGGAAGCAAGGAAAGCAAGGGGAGAAGGTGTTAATGTTTATGGCGTTCCTTAAATAAAGTGGACAATGAGGAAGTTATCTAAAATTTCGATAAATTATTGAGTTACTTTTCTGAGAAAAATTGTAATGACTAGAAAGAGTTATTACTATTACATGGGAAGATAAGCAGAAATTAACTTGGAAGTACTAACCCAATTGTGCATAATGTAACTATAGGTGATGCTGTTATGAGTAAGCAACATCCTTACGGGCATAATCCTCTAAAGTTGGCACAGGTTCAGAAGGAGATTGAATGCATGCTCTAAGATGACATAATCAACGTGCGTTACAGTGACTGGAACTCACCCATAGTCATGGTGCCAAAGCCAAAAGATACCCAATGGTTATGTGTGGACTATTGTAAAGTCAATGCAGTTAAAGGATTGATCTATGCCCAGTTCCGCAATTGGAAGGCTGTGTTGAAAATGTGGGACAAGCAACTTACATTTGGCATAAAAAACGTGCCAGTCACACTTCAGGGGCTAACCAATAAGTTAGCAGATTATCCAATGTGTGATGTGCATTGATGACCTGGTGAATTTTAATCAGTCATGGAAGGAACATTTACAGCATTTATTGGATTTGATTATTTGGCTTCGGAAGGCAGGCTTGGTGGTATATCTGGCAAAAATTGAATTTCCCAAGCACAAATCACCTTCCTGGGCCATGCTATTGGACATAGATAAACGGTGTCATGGGATGTAAAAGTGAATGCAATTGGGAATTTTCCGTACCGTTGACAAAAGGAGCCGTACTATGGTTCCTGGAATTGTGTAGATTTTATCGAAGAATTTTGCCTCATTTTCGCAATGTGACTGCTCCACTCACTGAATTGTTGAAGAAAGACGAGAGTTTCAGTGGTCAGAGGACTGTCAAAGGACATTTGACGGCATGAAATATGTATTAACCACACGTAAATATGCATAACGATTCAAGGTGGCATTAAATGTGAGTGATGTGGGTGTCGGTGCTGGGATCCTGCAGGAAAACGACGAGAAGACAGAAAGACCTATTAAGTATTTCTTCGAGAAGTTGAATGTTCAATGGTAGAAATATTCAACAGTTGTGAAATGATTGTGAGCTTTGTGTTGGCACTACAACATTTCAGTATTTATATAAGCAGTAACACATCTGAGACGACCATTTACATTGATCATAAACCATTGACGGTTTTGGAGAAATTTAAGTACAAAAATGCGAGACTATTTTGCTGGAGCCTGTTGGTGAAGCCATTCAATTAGAAAATTGTGCATGTGGCAGGTCTTGAAAACATGACTGTTGATGCATTGTCAATACTTGAATGACAGATTGAGACACTCAGTGATGGGAATACCACACACTGAATCCGGATGTAGTTGTGCATTTTTGCATGTTTATAGTAAATGTACGTACATCCGTATTTTAACCGTCTTTTTTGGGGGCGGGGTGGGGGGGATGCTGTTGAAACCTGAAGACATCTTTGGATATTGATGATTCAGTTTTATATCAGGGGAGTCGTCACAAAGGTAGTCACTTTACAAAGTTATGTTGCTCTTGAACTATTTTCAGAGATTTTCTAACCACCCAAAATTCCAAGATGTCTCAATTTTGAATACTTCATTAGGGTGCTTTGGTTTTTACCTAACAAATAATGTCTCGGGCAGAAGGCTTTCAAGTCTCCAACAAAAAACTGGTGGGATCAAGGGGATATGGCCAGCTCTCCAGCTGTACAGGTCAGTACAGTTCGAGGGTTAGTTGAGTCAGGAACATGGTTGAATCTAGACGCTCTCGTCCTCCTTCTGCCCCCTGACTTTGTAACCTTTGTAAGCTTTTTCTGTGTAGTTTTTACTTTTTGTGCTCAGGGGTTTGTTAACTGTGATTATTGCAAGTAATCTGGAACAACATCATTAAGCCTGTTAAGTTTGGATAGGATGAATTATTCAGGTACTGGATTTTCAGTTCGTTGTGTTTCATTCCTTACTTTTGAAATTAAATTCTGTTTGTTTAAACGTCGGCAGTCGGACCAGCGAATTCAGACTGTGATTATCCACCATACACATACCTTCAACAAATAACAATATTGTGGTCTGCGCTATTTGCTTAAAAATGTTTTGAGGGGTCGGGCAAGATCCATAACAAGGTACCAAAACCTTGTTCATTAAATTCCATGAATTAATGCTTATGGGAATGAATGAATATTATATTGTCTATGAGACAGAAAGGACTGGGGGCAGAGGATGAAGAGCCCTGAAGGGAGTACAGTAACTCTCACTCACGAGTCTTCAACCATCACTATTTCTGACAAATGGAATGAAATGAAATGCAGAGCAAGAGAACAGATGTTCTTTGTTACATGGAATGCTGAACGATAATGTGAACAGAATAGGTCATCTTTAAATGTGATGTACAGAATTATAGTTTATATAAATACTGTTTAATCACAGGTTATACAGGTTGTTAAGATTGTTTATATCTGTACAGGATAGTCAGAAAAAAAACAGACACAAATAGCAAAATGTATTAGATTAGATTACTTACAGTGTGGAAACAGGCCCTTCGGCCCAACAAGTCCACACCGCCCCGCCGAAGCGCAACCCACCCATACCCCTACATCTGCATCTACCCCTTACCTAACACTACGGACAATTTAGCACGGCCAATTCACCTGAACTGCACATCTTTGGACTGTGGGAGGAAACCCACGCAGACACGGGGAGAATGTGCAAACTCCACACAGTCAGTCGCCTGAGGCGGGAATTGAACCCGGGTCTCTGGCGCTGTGAGGCAGCAGTGCTAACCACTGTGCCACCGTGCCGCCGTATTGAATTTCAGTGAGTTGCAGTGAGTTGCAGCAGAGTTAGAGTGAGGATTTAGCTCATACTGAGCTGGTACAGAGATGATGGGCTGCAAGACAACCATAGAGTCATAGAGATGGACAGCATGGAAACCAACCCTTCGGTCCAACCCGTCCATGCTGTCCAGATATCCCAACCCAATCTAGTCCCACCTGCCAACACCCAGCCTATATCTCTCCAAACCCTTCCTATTCATATACACATCCAAATGCCTCTTAAATTTGCAATTGTACCAGCCTCCACCACATCCTCTGGCAGCTCATTCCATACACGTACCACCCTTTGCACGAAACAGTTGCCCCTTAGGTCTCTTTTATATCTTTAGTTCTTTAGTTCTGGACTCCCCGACACCGGGGAAAACAATTTGACTATATATCTTATCTATGCCCCTCATAATTTTGTAAACCTCTATAAGGTCACCCCTCAGCCTATGACGCTCCAGTGAAAACAGCCCCAGCCTGTTCAGCCTCTCCCTGTAGCTCAGAACCTCCAACCCTGGCAACATCCTTGGAAATCTTTTCTGAACCTTTTCAAGTTTTAAAACACCTTTATGATAGGATGGAGCCCAGAATTGCACACAATACTCCAACAGTGCCCTCACCAATGTCCAATTATTCAGAGAAATATATTGAAAATATTCAGCGACTGAGGAGACAATGTGAGTCATAAAACGCACAATGACATAATTAATGAACTATACCTATTTATTCTTCGAGTGTAGCTGTCTCTAAAAGGCCTTTTAAATCAAAATCACTTTCATGAGATTCACGCATTTATTTGCGGAACTTAAAGAAGAAACAGAATCTCGTGTAATACATGCGTCACTGGCACAAGTAATGAGAACAGGAATGCAGCATATTGTCCAAATATAACCGGGTTCAGCATCTAGACCAATAAAAAAAGATAAATTTTAGAGATTGTGGAAATCTAAAATACAATGAAAAACGATGGAGAAATGCAACAGATGACGCAGGATCTGGGCAGAGACACAGAGTTAACATATCGAATCTTATATGAACATGTTCTGAACAATTAATATTGGACTCAAAAAAAGGTAATTCCGTTTTTCTCTGCTCTGATACTGCCAGAACTGCAGGGTTTCTCCTCAGCAATTTCAATTGGTGCATTGGCAGGAGACAGAGAGTAATGGTGGGCGGTTACCTTTCGGACTGAACGCTTGTGCCCAGCAGTGTTCCACAGAGGTAGATTCTGGGTATTCATTGTTTGTCATTTATGTACATAATTTGCATGAGAATATCGAAGGCAAGGTTAGTAAGTTTGCAGATGACACCTAAACTGGTGGCACAGTGGACAAATAGAGTTCAAGCTGGATGAATATGAGGTGCACTTAATTTTGTTTGTTTGTTGCTGTCTAGTGAACCAGGAATGGAATTTTATTCCCCATCTCCTGGGGATCATTTACATACTGATGAAGAAAATTTTCGTGAACACGTTTGACAAATTTTTCACCATCCAACCCTATAATTCTGTGGTAGTCCCAATCAATATTTAGAAAATTAAAATCCACCTGTATTACAACTTTATTAAGCTTACATATACCCGAGATCTGACTACATGTTTGTTTTTCAATTTTTTTCTTACTGTTGGAGAGTATTCGGTACAAAACCATTGACGTGCTCTTTCCTTTCTTATTTTTAAGTTCTACCAATATATTTTGACTGATTGATTTGTCACAAATGAGCATTTAGTGGAATCTCTTCAAACAGATCTCTGCTTTCTTATTTTTAATGCTACCCGTATATTTTAACTGGATGAATTTTCACAAATATCTTTCTCAGTTGCAGCATTAATTGATTCCTTAATCAAAATGGGTAGAACTCCCCTCACAGCCAAATTTTTCTATCCTTTCTGTGACAATTAACACCTGGAACGTTGAATTGTCAGTCTTGAACAGCTCTCAGGTGAAAGTGAGGACTGCAAATGCTGGAGATTGGAGTCGAGAATGTGGGTCTGGAAAATTTAGCAGGTCCGGCAGCATATGAGGAGCAGGAAAATCGCCGTTTCAGGCAAAAGTCCTTCAGCAGCTCATTCCTGATGAGGGGCTTTTGCCAAAACGTTGATTTTCCTGCTTCTCGCATGCTGCTTGTCCTGCTCTGCTTTCCCAACACTACACTCTCGAATTGAACTTCTCTCAACCAACTTTCTGTAATAAATATGATGTCCCAGTCCCATGTTCTTAAACATGCTCTGAGTTCATAAGCCTTCCCTGTAAGACCCCTTACATTTTAATAAATGCAACTGAGTGCTTCAGAATTAATGTATACTCTTGAATCTCTCGTCTTTTTTTTTCTAATTGACATGCTCTCCTCACATTCATAAACTTCTCCATCATACCTACAATTTGTTATGCTACTTGGAATATCCCCCTTGCTGTCTCTATCCATTTAAAGTCTCCCTACATAGAATGAGCAAATCTCTCTGCGAAGATATTGGTTGCTTTCCAGTTTTGATTAGACCATTCCTTTCTGTACAGGTCTTTCATATTCTAAAATAGATTCCTATTTCACAAAAATCGAAATCCCTCAACGTCATAATACTTCTTCAGCAATTGTTTTTTCTCCTTTAACCTTGTGTTCCTTGCCAGTTGGGGTTGGCATTGGGAGTAAATCAGAAATAACTATTTTTATCGCTTTATTTTTAATCTTCGGCCTCCCCTCTTAAATTCATTCTGTACTGCTTTAACCTTTCCCTGAAATATCAATCCTACCACTCTGTACAATAATTTCTGGCTACTCAATTTCACCTTTAACAATGTGCTTTAAAAGATTAGAGACGTTCTTAATGCTAGCACAGGGAAAGCAACAAACCATCCTAAATCTATGGTCACTGCCATCGAATATCCTGTTGATGCCACTGACAGAAGAGCTCACTGTAGCAATAATTCTACTAAATCTTGTCAAACGCTGCTGAACGTAAGAATCATTCCAAGTGTCCAATAACTGATGACTCTTCCGTTTTCCTCAGAGACACAATTCCCTTCAGCAGTTCTAAAAACTGAAAATCATTTCGATAGAGGTGTAGCCACAGGAGGATTTTGAACTATATTCCTATCTTTGCTGACTGCGATCCATCTATCTGACTGATTTACTGGATTTGTTTTCTAAATCTACCAGCCGTCCTCTCTGTCTCTTAAATGTGACCTTAAAAGCAGGATTTCATTTTACTACACATTATGTTACCTTTCATTATCTACAGACACAGGAAAAATATATACTTATACTTTTCAAATATACAAAAATTAAATAAAATCAACTATTTAGCTGATTAAATCAATAAAAGTATTCCCCTTCAACAAGTTCTGAGAAGAAAATTCTTCTCCGGATTTGAGCACGTGTAGAACTCTCCAGAATGAAGGGACAACTCCTTTGTTTTTTAAAAAAAACTGATTAACTTTTCAAAACTAAAACATCCATTGCTGTGTAATAAAAGAAACATTTTAAAAGATAAATAGACATTTCTTTTTTCGTAAACCACCTTAAAAAGATATATTTTAAACATATTCGTTTGAAAGAAAGTCGTGAGTTGTTTTGCTTTTTTGGTTGCATTTGAATGTTAATAAAACAAAATAGAAAAAATAATATTAAATTAATAAACTATGATAACTATATCATTTGTAACTAAAGACTACATGAAATATTTGACTGCCTGCAATCCCAAGAGAAGCTGTAAGATCCATGCTACTCTAAGAACACTTTTTTGGACCTGTTTTTACAATATGAAGAAAAGTGGGCGTATGTTTTAATAATTTCTTTCCAATTCAAGGTGACTTACGATATACCTTGATCTCCTGCCGTGAAGCTATATATGTAGAATTTAATTGGATGGGTGGGTGGCACGGTGGCACAGTGGTTAGCACTGATGCCTCACAACGCCAAAGACCTGGGTTCAATTCCCGCCTCAGGCGACTAACTGTGTGGAGTTTGCACGTTCTCCCTGTGTCTGCGTGGGTTTCCTCCCACAGTCCAAAGATGTGCAGGTCAGGTGAATTGTTAGGTAAGGGGTAGATGTAGGGGTATGGGTATGGGTGGGTTACACTTCGGCGGGGCGGTGTGGACTTGTTGGGCTGAAGGGCCTGTTTCCACACTAAGTAATCTAATCTCTCTAGCTCTTTCAAACAAAATTATGAAGCTGCGACCATCGTACAGACAGAAAGTTCCTTCAGCTCTGACTGTTCCAGGGAACGATACAAAGAACATTATCCAGGTCTGCGTAAAACACAAATGCTGCAGTGAATACCACCTAACCTAATCCAATATTAATTACGTATCAGACTTATGAATCAAACATACAGAGACGTTTAGTATAAAAGTGGAATTGAGCTCCATGTCCAAAATACGAAAAAACCTCAACTGCAACACGCTGCAAATTCATCGAAATAGGAAAAAAGAAACAAGAGAATGGAATTCTCAATTCTTTTCCTGTGGACTACATCTGAAGAACACGAAGGAAATCAACTTCAATAGTGAACTTCATAAAAGATGATAAGAATTGGAAGAATGGAGCTTGGGGAAAATGATAAATAATGTTGTTGATGACACAAAGATGAGATGGTGACTCACAGTCAGAAAGAACGTGTGAGGTTGCAGGAGGGTATAAAACTATTGTTCAGGTGGCCAGATCAATCGCTGATGAAATTTTACACTGATAAATGTGATACATCTCAGAAGTAACAAGACAAGAGAGTACTCAAACTGAAGGGAGGCTCGATTTATTTGATTTTACTTTTAACCAAAGAAGGATCAGGTGTGCTCCTGATGAAGGTATTTAACAGCATGGGTGGGGGGGGGGAGGTTTGTATGGACAGGGTGAAGAGAGAACAGCTCTACCCCTTACTCCAAGGCTCAATAATAAGGAGACACACTGTAACTATAAAGTGAAACTAGTCTCATCATTAATGTGTAAACTGTAGAAAAACTTTCCTATTTCTAAACGTGTTTGGTTTTAAAATATTTCAAGATTTACATTGCCTCCCGAAAAATACACTGTTTTTCCATTCAACTCGCCAGCGTTCACAAACACAGGCACGCTTTCCCAACTATGATGCAAAGTCCAATATTTACCCGTTCCCTTAACATGCCCAGACCTCTTTAAATTACTTATATCCTCCTCACATTTTCCTTTTCTAACCATTTCAATGCTTGTATTCTCCCATGAAACATTCAAAATATTGTTCATAAGACGTAGATAATGGACACTTTCGAAGAATGTTGTTAATGTAATATTTTTACTCAATATCTAAACTATAAAGTTGCAACAATGCTCAAGTGTTTTGTTGTACCGTCACCCACTTCTCAGACTGCAGTTTCAAATAGCCATTAAATCTAACAGGACTTGGCAAATCTTTACTTCCGATCTAAATGGCCATTGTCCCTTTATTATGAAATTGGCATATTAATTATGGATTATCTGTCTGCCTGCAACAGTGTGATTTGGTTTATTAAGAACAGGGATAGGCCACCTGGTTGGCAGGCCTGCTGTGGTAATCAACAAGGCCTGCCTGCGGTATTTTTTCTACATTAATGTCATGTTCCCCACACACAGAGCAACCTGCATCTCCCTCTCAACCAAAATCCCACTATTCCTGTTACCTCAGCCACCAACGATGAATAAAATCCAAAGAACTGTAGGTGGAGCAATACAAGAACATAGACGTTAAGACTGGCAGTAGGAAATTCAAGCATGCACTTATCCACACTAAACACAATCGGCCAGATGTAGCAATCTGCCTCATTTTCCAAGCCTATCAATATTCGTATGTAAACTCGTTAGCTCCTCATTACAGCTTGGTTTACCACCTAGTTTTATACCATCTGTGAGTTTAGTTACTGCACTCAGTCTCTCCTTCCAGATCATTTGGGCAGATTGCAAACAATTGAGGTCCGAAAACTGAAAGCTGCAGCAACTCAGTAGTTTCACTTCACCAGAAAAGACGATTTTACCCCAATGCTTTGCTTTCTATTCGTCGGCCAATTCTCTATTCAATTCAATACTCTACACTTCAGCCCTGGAATCTAACCTTCTAGATCAGTCCTTTATGCACCATCTTGTAAAATGCCTTCTAAAGTTTCGATGTACAACAGTTACTGCATCCCAATTATCCACATTGTTGCTTACATTCGTAAAGAACTCGAACAGATTTGTCAAACACAACTTTGCTGACACTGGTAAATTGATTTTTGTTTTTCCAAGCGCTCAGCTATTTCCTACTTTATAGTTGTTGAAGAAACTTCCCCACGACAGAAGATAAACTGATTTGTCTATAGTTTGTGATTTGTTTGCCTATCTCCTGTTTTGAATGCTAGTGCCAGATTATTAATTTTCCAATACTTCGGCACTGTTCTAGAATCCAGGGATGTTTTGAAAATCGTAACTAACGCATCCAGTACCTCTGCCGTTACCTCCTTTAAAATGATAGAGTGCAGGCTGAGGGCCTGAACTGACTTTAATCCCATCAATGTATTTAATATCTTCTTCCTCAATCATTGTACTTCCATCAAGATCCTTTGCAATTGTTGTACATTCTGGGAAGAAATTATCTTCCACAGTGAAAATAGGAAATGTTGGTTTTACCTCTGCCACTTCTGAGTTTCCGATTATTACCTTGCCTTTTTCATCCTCTAAAATACCATCATTTCGGTACAGCATTCTTTTCCCTAATGTCTACTGGGAGAAGTGTTCTTTATCAATTCTTATGATTTCTGCTCCTTTTCCTTCGTAGCCATTTTGATTTTGTTTTTAGTAACTATTTGCTGACAATGTAAGCGTTTTTCTTTAATTCATTCACAGGATGATGGCGTCGCTGGGTTACACAGCACTCATTGTCCGGCCCTAATTGCCCAGAGGGCAGTTAAGCATCAACCAAATTTGTGTGGGTTTAACGACACATGTAGGTCAGACCAGGTAAGGATGGTCGTTTCTGTCCCGAAAGGAGAATCATGAAACAGATGGGTGTATCCAACAATGAGCAGTGGATTCATTATCGTTGATAGACCCTTAATTCCAGGTTTATGTTGAATTTATCTTCCACCATCTAACATGGTGACATTTGAAGCCTGTTCCCAGAAAATTGTCTGGATTAGTATTCAGCGATAATCCAACCAGGCTATCACCTTCATGTTATTATTGATTTCCTTGTTCAGACATGGATAACTTTTCACCTTTTTACAATTCCTGTTCCATTCACGATTACACTTTAATTGAGGGGTTTTGATTATCTCCCTCAGTCGTTGCCACTGTTCTTCTACTGTCCTGCACTTTAATGTTTTGCCAAGTTCACTCGAAACAACCCCTTCCTCAGGCCAGTAAAATTATCATTGTCCAACACTAAACCTCTCATATGTGACTCTGTCTTTACTGTTTCAATCTGAATGTGAACCCCAGCATGCTGTGGTCACTCTTTCTAAAATAATCCAGTACTACAATATGATTTATCACGCCTTCCTCATTACGTAATACCAAAGCCAGTTCTCTCTTTGATTAGATTACATTTTACTCGAAGAAGTAATCCTTCATACATTTGGTGAATCATTCTCTGAGGCTCCCCTTGCCAAATTGATTAGTCCAGTAAATATGAATGTTCAAATTACCCATGATTACTCTTGTGCCCTTGTCTCACGCCATCAATATTTCCTGCTTCATGCTATTTGCTACTTTGCAAGTAGTTTTCCGGGGTGGGAGCTTGTGGGCTGGAAATGCTCCTACCAATGGGTTTCTTTCCATGTGCATTATTTCGAACCAGATTGATTAATCATTATCGTCCCATGTGCTCGTATCATTTCTTAATACAGCCTTGACATTATCCTTAAACAATATAGACACTCCACCTGCTGTTCCTTCTTGTCTGAATAGAGTGTCCTTGGACATTTAACATCCCAGTCCTGACCTTCCGATAACCACGTTTCAGTAATCTCCACAAGGCCATACTTACTTACCTTTGTTTGAGCTGTCAGCTCATTCATTTTACTCCAAGTACTGCACACATTTAGTTAAAAGGTTTACCACATATTCAACTCGACTATCTTCCTCTTCCTTGTCTCACTTCCAGGTGGTATAGGGAGCAATCCCAAGATTACAATCCTGGAGAACCTGCTTTTAAACACACTCCAAGCTCCCTGAGCTTTTTTCGCACGACCTTTCACTCTTCTTACCTATGTCATTGGCACCAACGTGTTCCACGACCACTGGCTGTTCACTATGCCCTGAACATGCTCTGAGTCATTCTTGATCCTGGCACTCACCACCCTTTGTATGAAGAATTCATAGAATCACTGAATCCCTACTTTGGGGAAGCAGGCCGTTTCACACAGCATGACCAGGCTGATCCTTCAAAGAGTAACGTACCCAGACCCATCCCCCTACTCTCTTACTCTGCAATTACCCCTGACTAATGCATCTAACCGGTACATTGCTGAACACTATTGACGGAAAGTAAACATCCCAGGGCTATTTCGCTACACTATGTTGAATCTGCTTTCTCATAACAGATACTGCCAGAACTACTTGGCATTTCCAGCAACTTCTGCTTTTGTCACTGATGACGATTACATATTGATAAGAACATGTGCAACTCAGACTTGAAAAATGCTGAATTTAAAAGTTCAGGAGAAAGCTAAATATTTGGTTATTCAATAATCCCAGTACATGTTCATTAAATTACTTTCGTCCTGTACATGAACGTCATGTGCTCACTTTTAAATCCTGAATAAAGGATATTTTTGCACCTTTTTTATTATCAGAAATCTCGGAAATGTTGCACATTTACTTCTTATGGGAAGGTGATTGCATCTCATTTTTTCATATCAGTTTAGTTATAGCAGATTAATCACAAAGCACACACGCGCACACACACACACACAGACAAACATGCAAACAGACACATACACAACGTATTACTTTGTTGAAGAATACCAGTAACATTGTTCGTAACTGGAATCATAACTGGAAAGAAAGATTTAGATAAAGGAAGGATGACAGTAAACGGGTCTTTTTATGGAACAGAATATGCTATTATGTAAACTTACTCGGATCATCAAATTTACAGAAAACAAATGATATTGTTATGAAGGTGTAGAGGTGTACATTATTCTGAAAGGAGTTAAAGTATAAAATTTGACTGTGAAATCAACAGTGAGGCTGAGTTGCCATGGAACAAAAACAAATTCAAATTGGGCCAGTCAGTTTAAATTATGCCCAAATACACTGAAATCCAATCGAGTTTGAAATATAATGTATTTTATGACTTCAAAATCAATGAAATGATCCAATGTTTTGAGTTATAAAACCGCTCATTTTGAACATTTAGGGGAAGAACTGTCATGGTCAGCACAAAGATAGACTGCTACTGAAGAGCTTTCTAAAACGTACCTGTCCATAAGAGGTTTGTACAGCAGAACATCGAAGCCAACCTAGAGAAAAAATCTACGGAGAAAAATCTACAAAGGAGAATTGAAAAAGCTGACTGGTTTTGAAATGCGATATATTGTTTGTAAATATTAATCATGATGTTTTGTTTTATCGGACCAGTATTGTAGTGTGTCAGGAATAAGATAGGTTTAACGAAATGAGTTCGAAATAGTTGTTCATTTTAATATTCTCTGTTGGACTTAACTAACAAAATTATTAGTTTTACTTTAAATAGTGAGCTCTGTAAATAGATCTTTGCCTCTCGAAATTTAACAGATTCCAGCATGAGCTGAACTTTTTGTCTGCGTCTGGTTTAAATTACGAGAGGTGTTTACCCTGCGTTGTAACAGTTTGTGGGCTTTCGTTTGCAATTTGAACAGGTTTAGACAGATCCAATCAAAGATTTGGGCAGATTTAAATACTGTGCGAAAAACACACAGTAGGTTTAATTATTTTGCATATTATTGTCCAAGAGCTTTAAATAAAACGTCGGTGAGACAGTTTGTTAAATTTCGGAGACTTGTGATTGGTTAAATTAAAAGTGAGAGAAATGGCTCTTAAAAATGTTAAAGAGGTTCTGGGGTTTGAAGATGATTCTCACATTTGCCGAGGGCGTTTAGAAGGAACGATAAAGGTCAAACTTTTAGAAGTAGCAAAGAAATTAGATTTGGGTCTAGCCAAGAACAAGAGTAAAGCAGAAATTGTCAGGAAATTACTGAGACACTAAGGTGCATCAGAAAAACAGACAAGTGCAGGAGATTTAGAAAACAAAAACTTAAATTACAATTGAAGAAAATGTAGTTTAAAGATAAACAAAGGGAGAGAGTAAGAGAGAGAAGAAAGAGAGGAGAAGGTTCTTAGCTGATCAACCAGAGAAGACAGAGGGAGAAAAAGAGAAGGAAATTTCTTAGCTGATCAAAGAGAGAGAGAATTCGAACTTGAGAAATTGCGATTTTGGAAGCAAAGTCAAGTTAATATGTTTGAAATTAAAAGGAGCGTTAGTGATATATACAATGGTGACAAAACTCTGCCACGGGTTGATGAGAAAGGTGCTGAAGCCTTCTTTATTTCATTTCAAAATTTGGCTTGGCAGGTGGAGTGGTCCAAGGATCTATGGGTAATGCTCGTTAGGACTAAGCTGGCAGGCAGGGCTAGTGAGGTATTTGCTGCGCTGACAGATGAGGGTTCAGGAGATTATGAAGACGTCAAACAAGCTATTTTAAGTGCTTATGGATTGGCACTGGAAGCATATAGATAGCAGTTCAGAAAATTAAGGAAGGAACAGGTCAGCCTTATGTTAAGTTTGAAAGAATTAAACAGGCATTGTGATAGATGGGTGCGGGCTTTAAAGCTGGGTAAGACCTATGAGGTCTAAGGGAGATTATTCTGCTGGAGGAGTTTAAAAACTCACTTCCAGAAATGATAAGAATTCACATGGAGGAACAGAAAGTTCAGGAATTGAGAAGGGCAGGAGAATTAGCAGATGAATACATGTTGCTACATAAGACAAGCTTCCAGCCAGAATTTCATCCTGAGTGGGATAGAATTTGGGAGAAGGGGAGATGCTACACTATAAAAGAACGAGTAGAGAATAAGAGATTACCAGAGGTTAAAGAAGTTGCCCAAGAGAGTGGAAAGGAGGTGAAAGGTCTCAGGTGTTTTCACTGTAATGGAGTGGGACACAGAAAATTACAGTGTCGGTGGTTTCAGAAGGGCACTAGGAAAATGGTGTTTTCACTGCCATAAGCAGGGATACGTATGGTCACAGTGCTGGTTTTTAAGAAAGGCACTTTGGGAAAAGATGTGGTAAAAGAAGCTAAGCCAGTGGCATTCGTGAAAGTTTTAAAGGAGACCGCAACACGAGCTGAGGAGCTGCAGGAAAGTGCACAGCCTAGACTGGGGCTGGGTGTGGAGTTCGTACCTGATATCTATAAAGGATTCACCTCTGTGAGTAACGTTTACTCAGAAATAACAGGGGGAAAAGGGCAAGAAGTTATAATTTTGAGAGATATAGAATCTAACCATCTCTAATAGTAAGGGATGAGAAAAATTGCAATCTTTCTGATCTGTTACCCGAGAGTGTGGTGATTTGTGGAATAGATGGACAGAAATTTAGCATTCCCCTATGTAAGATCAGATTGGAGTGCCTACTGATGACTAGGGAAGTTACAGTAGGAATGATTGACAGAGTCAGTTCCAGCAATGCAGTTTGTTCTTGAGAATTATTTAGCATGGTCCAAGTTGAGAGTGGCATCCCTGGTTGTGGAAAAGCGCAAGAAAGACCTAGAAACTGAGGAGTTAAATCAGAAATATCCTGGTATTTTCCCAGGCTGTACAGTAACCAGATCCCACTGTCATAAGTCACAGCAATAACCACAGCTAAAGACAAAGATGAAGGAGTTGAGGTTCAGTTACCAGACACCCTGTTTGCCGTAATGATGCCATGAAAATCTGAACAGGCAGTGGATCAGACAGACGTGTTTAGTCCTGAAAGACTATGGGACTTGCAACAGACTGAGAAGATGATAAAACATTTATTTTTGGATTTGTATTCTGAAAATGAGGCAGATTATATTCGTGAGGGTCATTATCTGAAAGATCGAATTTTAAGACGGAAATGGAGACCACGTCAAGTTAGTGTGGAGGAGAAATGTGCCGAAGTGCAACCGATTGTGTTGCCGATAGCATACAGACAGGAAATGTTTTGGGTAGCACATGAACTACCCATAGGAGGTCAGCGAGGGGTACGAAAAACTCAGTCTCAGGAAAAAAATCATTTTTATTGACTAACTTTTGGTTAACTTTTAAGATGGGATCTCACCAACCCCCTGTACAGCTGCAGTAAGATACCCTTACTCCTGTACTCAAAATTCCCTGATATAAAGGTCAATACATCATTTATCTTCCTAACTGCTTACTGCTCCTGCAATATTGCTTTCTGTGACTGGTGTACAAGGGGAGATCCAAATCCTTTTCAATGTTACAGCTCACCACTTGGTGGGTCTGCGTACAGTGGGCAGCGTGCCAATGCCATTCTCGGTATTGACTTCTAGGTTCAGAACTTACTGCCTTGCATGGACATTGGAGGTCTGCAGAGAAGAAACAAAGTAAGAACATAAATCTCTTTGAAGATCAACATGTTTCAACTAATCTCTTTTCAAATGATAGGTTGCTGTTCTACTATTCCCACAAAAGTACATACCATCACACCCACCCCATCGCTCTCCATCTGCCATGTATGTGCCCAGTCACTCCAATTGTCTCAATCACCTTGGAGCTTTTTTACATCCTCCTCACCCAATCACAATCCAACCTCGTTTAGTGCTGTCAGCAGGTTGGGAAATATTGCATTTGATTCCCTTAACTAAACGTTTGACATGCATTGGGAACCGCTTGGTCCCAAGCACCAAACCCTGCGACACCCAATGATCCTTGTACTTCAAAACAGATTGTTTTATTCCTGTTCACTGTTTCCTGTCATCTCTCCTATTCTAAAACCATAAAGATATTTTAAACCCAATCCTGTAACATTTGCCTTTGTAAACTAGGCCAGGGTCTTTACCAAGATTTTTCTGAAAATCCAAATGCATTAAATCCATTGCTTCTCTGTATGTATCAACCAGTCAGTTTCTCAAATGTGACTCCCATTCCATTCCATAAGAACTAGGAGCATCAATAAGATCATGGCTGATCATTTCATGGCCTCAGCTCCACTTACCCGCCCGTTCACCATAACCCTTTGTTACTTTACCGCCCCGCCCAAAAGATCTATCTGACATTTAAAGGGATTCAATAATAAAGATTCAACTATTTCACTGGGCAGGGAATTCCACAGATTCACAACCTTCTTGGTCAAGAAGTTCCTTCTCAAATCAATCCTAAATATGCTCCTCATAATTTTGAGATTTTGTCCTGTTGTCCTATTCTCACCTGCTATTGGAAATATCCTCTCTATTTTAATCTTATCTATTCCCTTCTTAATTATACCTCTTTCTTCCAGATTCTCCCTCATTCTTTCAAATTCCAATCAACATATAATTCTAGTCTACTCAGTCTCTCTTCATAAGCCAACTGCCTCAACTCCGGAACCAACCTTGTGAACCTCCTCTGCATCAACTGTAGTGCTATGACATACTTTCTCAAGTAGGGAGACCAAAACTGCACGCAGTATTACCGGTGTGACCTCCCCAGCACACTGTACCAAAGCAACACAACCTCCTGTGTTTAAACTCAATCATATTTGCAATTAAGGACAGCATTCCATTTGCCTTGTTAATTACCTGCTGCACCTGTAGAGCAACTTCTGTGATTTTTCTTCTGCCAGGCTCCTTCTGCCAGACCTTTGCCCACTCACTTCAACTATTTTTGTCGCTTTGAAAACTTTATCAGTCCTCTGCACATTTGCTCTGCCACTCATTTCCGTATCATCTACATTCTTTGAGATATTACACGTGGTCACCAACTCAAAATCGTCCATCTAAGCTGTGAATAATTGCGGTTCCAGCACTGATCCCAGAGGCACACCACTAGTCACTGATCAGTAACCAGAAAATCACTCATTTATTCCTACTCTATGCTTCCTGTTAGTTAACCAATCCTCTACTCATGTGAATACATTACCTGTAACGCCACACATCTTTACCTTAATGAACAGCTTTTTTGGCGGCTCTGTGTCGAATGCCTTTTGTAAATCTCAGTACACCACATCCACTGGGTCCCCGTTTCATAAGGTCTTCATAGTTTTCCAGTAAATTACTTAATCATGACCTGCCTTTCATGAACTGATGCTGTGTCTGTCCAATGGAACAATTTCTATCTAGATGCATTGCTATTTTTTCCTTGATTACAGCTTGAAGTATTTTCCCCACTACACATGTTAGGCTAACTGGTCTATAATTCCCATTTTTTTCTACCCTTTATAAACAGTGGTGTCTGATTTCCTGTTTTGTACTCTGCTGGAACTGTACCAGAATCCAGTGAATTTCGAAAACAAATCATTTACTATTTCTTCCACCAGCTCTGTTAGTACCCTAGGATGCATTCCATCAGGCCCAGGAGAGTTATCTAACTTTAGATCCATGAACTTTCCCAAAACTATCTCTCTCATGGAAATGGCTGTTTACAGGTCCTCACCTTCCTCTCTTTGATAATTCTGGCATTTTATTAGTGTCTTTCACTGTGAAGACCGACGAAATATCGATTCAATTCCTCGGCCATTTTCTCACGAAATAACCCTTCTCACCCTCTAAAGGACCAATGCTTCCTTAGCCATTCTTTTCATTTTATGTATTTTTAGAATCGTTTGATATCTGTCTTTATATTCTGAGGCAGTTTGCTCTCATAATCTATCTAACTTATGTTTCTTCACAGGTTTTTTTGTTGCTTTCTTTTCACCTTTATAGCTTTCCCAATCGTCTCGTTTCCCACTGATCTTTGCCATTATTTATGGCATTTATTTTATTTTGATAGCCTCCCTCATTTCATGAAACATCCATGGCAGATCACCCTTTTCTTACATTTCACTGTTATATTCTATTGCTGACCATTTGCAAAATAAAACTGCTTTGAAAGCCAGCCATTGTTCATCAATGGTTCCACCTTAATATCTTTGCTTACAGCCAACCTTAGCCAACTCCTCCCTCATCCTATTTTTGCCTCCTTTTTTCAGCTCAGAACCCTGGTATTGGACTTTATCTTCTCACCTTCCATCTGTATTCTAAATTCAACCATACCTTCTGTCCCAATAATTTCTCCCAAAGCATTAATTTACTAATTTCATTCTTTTTCTCTCGAGACTTACGCTTTCCAGTCTTGCTGGGAAGATTTGATTTGTTCGGTTTGTTTCCTTCTGTGAAGGTTGAACTGAAGTAGTTGCTTCAGAGTTTTGTTATTGCCCTGAACTCTATGCTCCTTCCTCTGGGTTCAGACTGTAACGAAGCTGCACTTGTTTTCTCTAACCCTTTCCATTGACAGTTCACCCTTATAATTCTTGTTAATATTCTGTTCAGGAACCCATCAATTCATGTCCACATCATACAATCTTAGGAGCATAGTCTTTGTATCGTAAGACATACAGCACGGTCTACACTCATCCCACTCTCCTACATGAGGCCTGTAGCCGGGAATGTTATGAAACTGCAAGAGCTCGTCCAAGTCCTATTTAGCTGTTATGTGGTTACCAAAACAGCTCCGCTCTCAGGAAGTATAGACCAGAACCCAACACCCTCTGGATGAAAAACAATCCTCAAATCCTCAAACCCTTCACATTAAAAGTGTGTTTCCCTGGTTTTGCCCTTTGACTAAAAGGAACAACTGCTGTCTATCCACTCTATCCATGCCCCTCGTAATCTTATCCTTCTGAATCACACACCCCTCAGTCTTCTCTGCTCCAAAGTGAACAAACCAAGCTTTTCCAGGTTCTCTCCACAGGTGACATACTCCAAACCAGGGAAAATCCTGGTGAATCTCCTCTGCACTCCTCCAGTGGAATCGTATCCGTCCGATAATGTGGCTCCCAGAACTCCACACAGTATTCGACCTTGGCCGAACGAAAATTCTGTATAGTTCTAATAATCTATGTTCTGATGTGTAAAAGCTATTTACGATTCCCAATGCCTTCTTAACTCATCTATTACCCTGGCCAGTCACATTCAGGATTGTGTGGAGAAGCACCCTCTGAGTTTCCTACTGTGCTGCCATTCATTGAGTCTTACCCCGGTCTGATTCCTTCTCCCAAATTGCATCACCTCATATTTATCACAACTTTGAATTTGATATATAACTCTGATAAATGTTTATTTCTCCTTGCTGTTTCTGAGATCCCCTTACCAGATTCTGTGGAATCTGCATGACATGGGCTCTGGTGAGGTTCTTGGTAGATTCAGGTGAGATGTTTGGCGAGGCATATATTAACATTGATATCATCTGGCCACACCTTACCTGTTCTTCTCAATTGTCATTGTGACGTTATCACCAGATCTCCCATTATGCTGGTGGAGTAGAGAAGGACAATGACCTTACAACAATGCTGTATACTTCCCAGAGAGCGGAGACTGCTCTAACCTTCGTGAAAACCTTACAGCATGCTGGTAAAGTGGTGCTGCTGCTGTACAGTGTCTTAGTGAGATCACATCTGGAGTAGTGCACACAGATTTAATCTCCTCACTGAGGAAAGGATATTGGAATGAAATCAAAGATTGTTCCCACAACTGATTTCTGCAACAAAGAGGTTAATCATAAAATACCTGCAGTGTGGAAGCAGGCCATTTGACCCATCAACTCCACACTGATCCTCCGAAGACAATCTCATCCGATCCCTATCACCCACCCCACCCAATCTTTCTAAACTGGCAATTTCCAAGACTGATGCCCCTGGCATCCACATCCCCAGACATTATGGGTAATTGAGAGTGGCCAATCCACCGAACATGTGCATCTTGGGACTGTGGGAGGAAACTGGAGACTGAAACTGAACTGGGATCTCTGACAGTGAGGCAGCAGCGCTAATCACTGAGCTACCCAGAGTGAGAAACACAACTTTCCTAAATATTTCAGCCCTTGAAAAGTGACATCTGACCAGGGAGATTCCATAAGTCCCCAGACCTCTCATTGAGCGACAGGAGGTGGACATTGAGATCTTGAGCGGCTTGGTCAGGAACAGGACGAGGACATGCAAGTCTACAGAGACTACAATATTGGAACATCAGGAGAACATTCAGCAAAGCGGGTGTGTAAAGCAGAAAGAGAATGAGTCCAATCAGCTACTCATGCCTCTTACACAGCAATTTGGTTCAGAGGTGCAGTTCCCCAGCACTTTTTCAAATCAACTCGGAAAGAGAAATAAATGCTGGCCCAGCCAACAACACCCATGTCCCATTAATAAAGACAAGAAGATGACCACACCCAGCATGGAGAGATAGAGGGGACAGAACTCCTTTGAAACAGGGACTTGGCTATATATCTACATGGGCATGATACTCAGGAATTTCGGACAAGGTGAAAAATAAATGAATATGATCTCCCAATTTATTTCCATACCATCTGATTATCCACAGTCCATTTGTTTATATTTTTCTATGTTTCTATTTCTCCTTATATTGAACACAATCCACCAACACATATGACACTATTTCTCAGCTGCTTTCATGTCTGATGCATGGTGAGTGGACTCAAAATGTTAACTCTGTTTTTCTCTCGGCAGAGTCTGCCACACCTACTCCGTTTCCCCAGCACTTTGTTTCGTTTTGTTCCAGAACCACAGTATCTTTCTTTATTTTTGTTATTGTACGGGACATTGGCCCATCGACTCCACACTGACCCTCTGCAGAGCATTGCACCCAGACCCACCTCATACTCCATTCCTGCATTTCCCATGGCTAACCGCCCCCTAACCTGTCCCTGCGTCTCCCATAGATAACACACCTAGCTGCACATGATGGGTAATTTAGCATGGTCAATCTACTGAACCTATGTACATTGTGAGAGGAAAGTGAACCTGACAGAGGTGTATAAGAGCATGAGAGGTATGAACAGAGTGTACATACAGTAGGGGTTCCCCTGAGTCAAAGGGTCAAAAACAAGGGGGAGCATGATAAAAATGAAAGCCAAGACATGAAGAGAGGATTTGTGGAATCTGTTTTGAACCCAGACGATGGTTTGTGTTAGAATGCATTGCCTGAGAGGGGTGATAAGGAAGGAAACGTCACAAACTTTATGAAGCACTTGTATCCGCATTGAATGGTACAGACTCAATGGGCCTTGTCTTTAAGACATGATTTCATGTGGTGGCAGCCATGAAAGCTCTGATATATTCTGAAGCAGCAACCAATGGGACTTGTCGGTTCGTTCCATCGAACTGTGCTCAGTAAGTGGTGAGATTGCAAACCAGCATCATCCCATGGAGTATCAGCACTTACTCAACCGAGGACAGCTCATACATCTCTAAAAACATCCATGTTAATTCACATGCTCAGCCCAACGACAGCATCAGCATTATTTCAGCTGTTTGACACCATTATTTTAAGGACACCAATAACATAGAAACAGACTTCGCTACATTATTATATAGACTTCTCGTGTAAGGTTATTACTTCTCTGAAGAATAATAAATTCCTTCTCGCATATTCGCATTGACAAAGATTTCGTTTTCCAACGAGCTGTTCCTCACTACATGGCGGCTTGTGTAACACTCCATCCACCACCAGTAATATTTACTCCCAGCTAAACCAGCACATAAGATGCACAGCTGGCACTCCCTCTCAACAACCACTTGGATGGACCAACACCAACTGGACTTGAACGTCTCAAGAGAAATTAATGCTGGTATAACTCCATTAAAATCCCAAATAAATGAAAAAGACAATTCGATTTTTTAATAATTATTAAACAATGAGGACATCTTATTGATCCGATGAGTTTGTCGCTGTCATTGAAGTTATGTGATCTATTTCTGTGAAATCATTTCGAGCATATATTGAAAGAGAAAAAGCTTAGGCCACAGAAACAAGGTAAGACAGCATTTAACCGCAAAATGCCAGGGAATAGTAGGCTATAGATCTGCAGGTAACTGGGAATAATGTAGTTTGGTGTTTTCTGGCTGGCATAGATCTATTGGGCTGAAATGCCTGTTTGTATGCTGTATGAGTCTACCACTTTAATTGTTGGAAACAGAGAATGAAGTCTCATTATTTCCATAGCTTGTGAGCATCAAATAGTGAGGAATACAATCTCCAAGGGCACACAGGATTTGATGGTATATCATTCTCCCTTCACTATCGAATTGTTAAGAACCCCGTTTCTCGCTTTGTAACATACCTGTTAGTGTTCCTGCAGCACAAAATCCCCAGGGGTCTATCACCATAGACTGAATAGAAATTAAACAGTGTCAACAGAATGCTGGCTTTGTAATGAAACGCACCTCACAAGAACAACTTAAAGGAATCTGCTGTATTAGAGTTATCCATTCGGCCCAACGTCATGAATCTTGCCTGAGTGCCGTTTAAAAGTCACATATGGAAAGCTGTTCCCAAAAATTTGAAAGGAAAAGTCTTCATGTTCAAGACAATCGTGTCATTTTTTTTTCAGTATCCAAAGACAACAGAAATGTAGAAACTAACATAAGGAGTAAAGAATCAAAACAGTTCCATCATGTGATAAGATCGTGGATGATCTGATTGTGACCTCAATCACACATTCCTCCTTTGCCCTTACAACGTTAGTGCGTCACTCTTAGTCAAGAATCTGCCTGCCTCTGTCTTAGGAATATTCAATGTCTTATCCTCCATTGCTCTCTGGCAAGACACAAAGACACAACATAATGAGATGATTAACAGAGATATTCTTCAGTCTCCATCCACTCATGGTAATCTCTGATACAAGCTGAAACATTGTTTCACAATTCAACTTGAAAGACTACTTGGAATATTCTGGGGTTAAACAAAATCACATGTAGTTCGCCTAAAGCCCAGCAGATCCAGGGCCAGTCAACTCAAGATTTCCTCCATAAATAAACGCTCCTCCCAGGGTCAGCTGAGTGAATCTTCTATGTATTGCATTTCATACCATTGTGGCCATCGCTCTCTCGATGTGGTTACACCACTTCCTTGTAGACCTGTAGAAAATCGCCCCTACTTTAAAATGCGTTCAGTTTCAGAAAGTTTCAACATTTTATCCCTAAAAATTTGATGAACATGTAAAGTTTTTATTTTGTAACCCAAGTGCCCGGTTCCTTTGTGCCTAACGCCAATCTCTCCACTGAAAAAATACATTACGTTTCCATTCAACCCGCCAATATCATTGAGCACAGGCACATTTTTCCTACTATGTTCCATAGACAAATACTTGGCTGTTCACTCGTTCCAACCTATACCTCTTTATAGGGTTGTGTCCTCTTCATATCTTTCTTCTCTAACAGTTTCAACAGTTTGTAATCTTCACTAATACAGGCAGACTATTTGGTCAAAGAAGCGCACTGTGGCGACATTTCAAAGTAATTTAAAATGAAATATTTTTACTCCATGTCTAAACTATCAATTTGAGACAAAGCTAAGGTGTTTTGCAGTCCCATCGCTCAGTTCTCATTACTCAAAGTAGGGTCAGATGGTGTGGAATGCCTGTGAGTAGAATTGAGGAACCGGAAAGGTGTAAAACCATAGTTGTAGTAATGTACTGGCCTTTGAATCATAATCAGGGGCTGGGGCGCATGATAGATGAGGAGATAGAAAAGATATGTAGGAAAGGCAAAGTTACAGTGAGTGGGGGGATTTCAATATGCAGGTGGATTGGAAAAATCAGATTGGTGGTGGTTTGCAAGGAGAGGAATTTGTGGAATGTCTACGAGATGACTTTTTGGAGCAGCTTATGTTTCAGGCAACAAGGGAACAGGCCGTTCTGGATTTAGTGTTGTGCAATGAGGCAGGCTTGATAAGGCAGTTTAAGGTGACGGTACCCTGTGGAGGCAGTGATCCTAATATGATTGAACCTAAACTTCAATTTGAGAGGGAGAAAGCAGAATCGGAGTTAATATTACAGCTGTACAAAGGCACCGACAAAGACATGAGGGAGGAGCTGGATAGAATTGACTGGGAGAGGACCCTAGCAGGAAAGACAGTGGATCAGTAATGGCGGGAGTTTCTCGGAGCGATTTAGGAGTCACAGCAAAGATTCATCCAGAGGTAATAGATGCATTGTACAGGGAGGATGAGGCATCCATGGATAATTGGGGAATGCATATCTAGGGTAAAAGCAAAAGAGAAAGCAGATAACATGGCAAATGATAATGGGAAACCAGAGGATTGGGAAGCTTATAAAGATGAACAAAATTAGAAATAAGGACGGAGATAAGCTATCCAGGGATATAACGGACCGCTGTAAGAGTCTCTTTAGATATATAAAGGGCAAAAAAGAGAAGCAGAAGTGGATATTGGGGCACTGGAAAATGACGCTGGTGAGATAGTAGTGTGGAACAAATAACAGATGAGAAACTGAATAATTATTTCATGTCAGATTTCACGGCGGAAGACATGAATGAAATCATAAGAATTCAAGACAGTGAGGAGGCAGAGCTGATCAGGAGAAATTGCTTGAAAAACTAAATGGGTAAATAAGCTGGATGGAGACATTAATGGTGATCTTCCAGAAATCTTTGGAATCGGGGAGGGTCCCAGAAGACGAGAAAATTGTGAAAGTGACACCCTGTTTTTTTTTAATAAAAAAAAGATATTTGATTTTTTTTTTACAGAATTATAATAATAGTACAATCTGGTGTATTCTGCTTTACAATATAATAACAAGGCCAATATAGAATTTAAAAACAAGCGACTAATATAATCTCCAAACTAGCAAACCATAAAATAGGATATCCTCCATTACTAAAAATAAACAAAAGTAGAAATGAAAATAAATAAGTAAACAAATAACTAGATACATATGTTTAAAAATTATATTTAGTCATAACAGAACCCGTATTGATTCAGGATTCCTCCTCGCTGGGGTCCCCGAACCAGCCGGAACCATGTCCACGGCGAAGCAAAGACCCTGAACAATGTGGCTGATATATCTATGTCTATGTAGTTCAAAAAGGGCTTTCATGCTCAATAAAATAATTCCGTCTTTTGGTGCACAATATTCGTAAGGAAGTTAAGGGGGATATATTCCATGACTATCCTGGGCCAAATGGAAAGTCCGAGGGGACCTTCGGATATCCAATTCACTAAAATGTTTTTCCCCAGACAAAATGAAAGGATAATGAATAATTTCCTCCCGTATACATCCAAAGAAGGGAAATTTGGAGAGCCCAAAAGTAGAGGCACTGGGTCCCACCCAAGCTCTGTACCCAAAATCTTTGCCAAGGCATTCACGACTATGTCCGAAACATGTGGATCTTACGACATGTCCTCAGACAATGCGTGAGAGTACTAATTTCTATTTTGCATGTAGGACACATTGGAGATGCTCCTGCCTTGAGCTTTGCAAGTCACTCAGGTGTCATCTGAGCCCAATGAAGTATCTTGAATGGGATAGCCTGAGTTCTGTTACAGATAGACATCTTCCTGGCGTTTTCCCAGACGTCCTTTCACATCTCTAAGGAGATTTCCATCCCCAATACTTGACTGTAGGTGTTATACAACCGTTCCTTGTTCTTTGATACCTTATTAAATAGTTTGTGGTAGAGAGTACTGACTGTGGGCGGACCCGTCGGCCGAAGCACCCCCCTTTCCGTATCCAATTTATGTGGATTAATTATCAGTGTGGTCTTCTTTTGTATAAAGTCTCGTATTTGAAAATATTGAAAAATGTATTTACTAGACAGCCCAAATTTCTGAGCTGTTTGAAGGACATCATGACCTCCCCATTGAACAGGTCTCCCAAACAGAAGATACCTTTGCACTCCCAGGTTCTGAATATGCATCAGTCACCCCTGGCTGGAATTCCAACGTTCCCTCTATCGGAGGATAGGGGGAGGATTTTTGTAGGTTGCCCTCATCCTGTCGCATTATCCTCCAGGCTTTGATTATATTAAATATAGTTTGGTAGAAGATTTGTAGTTCGTGTGCTCGTTGTTGTGGTTCTGTTCGCCGAGCTGGGAATTTGCCTTGCAAACGTTTCGTCCCCTGTCTAGGTGACATCCTCAGTGCTTGGGAGCCTCCTGTGAAGCGCTTCTGTGCTGTTTTGTCCGGTATTTATAGTGGCCTGTCTCTGCCACTTCCGGTTGTCAGTTCGAGCTGTCCACTGCAGTGGCTGGTATATTGGGTCCAGGTCGATGTGTTTGTTGATAGAGTCTGTGAATGAGTGCCATGCCTCTAGGAATACCCTGGCTGTTCTCTGTTTGGCTTGCCCTATAATGGTAGTGTTGTCCCAGTCGAATTCATGTTGCTTGTCGTCTGTGTGTGTGGCTACTAAGGATAGCTGGTCGTGTCGTTTCGTGGCTAGTTGGTGTTCGTGTATACGGATCGTTAACTGTCTTCCTGTTTGTCCGATGTAGTGTTTTGTGCAGTCCTTGCATGGGATTTTGTACACTACATTGGTTTTGCTCATGTTGGGTATCGGGTCCTTTGTTCTGGTGAGTTGTTGTCTGAGCGTGGCTGTTGGTTTGTGTGCTGTTATGAGTCCTAGTGGTCGCAGTAGTCTGGTTGTCAGTTCAGAAATGCTCCTGATGTATGGTAGTGTGGCTAGTCCTTTGGGTTGCGGCATGTCCTCGTCCTATTGTCTCTGCCTTAGGCATCTGTTGATGAAATTGCGAGGGTGTCCATTTTTGGCGAATACTTTGTACAGGTGTTCCTCTTCCTCTTTTTGCAGTTCTGGTGTGTATATTAAATAAAGTAGGATTTTTACAATGATCGTAACAACTGTCATCTTGTTTATAAATAGTAGATTGATGAGGGGATATTTTGCTTGGGAGGCATCATATCTAACCAGATTGTTTGTGGGTCACAAGAGAGCCAATAAGCTATGTAGGACAATAGAAAGCTCAATTGGTACCTCCTGAAATCCGGAAAATCCAGCCCACCCTTTACTTGTGAAGCAGCAGCTTTTCTAATTTAATAAGGGGCCGTCTCTGACTCCAAATAAAGGAGCCGAGCCAACCATAAAGCTAACGCAGCGCCTGTCTCAGCAGCATGAAGGCGAACATTCTCACAGGCGAGGTAGCGTATTCATGTTGACCAAAGCTATATTATAGAACCAAGGTTTCGGGAGATCTTCCAAGCGTTGAAGTTCCTATCTTATTTTCTCTATTAAATGTGTATAATTGGCTTTATATAGCTGACCAAATGCCGGAGTATTAAAAATACCTAAGTAAAGTAAACCTCCCAGTGACCACCGAAAGGGGAAACTGGATGCGTCCAGAAAATTGGATATACTGGCAAGACCTACCACTGGCATTGCCTCCAATTTCATAAAATTGATTTTATCACCTGAGAACATGCCAAATAAGGTAACCACTTGAATTAAGCGGGCACAGATGTCAATGGATCATTTAAGAAAAGGAGTTCATCATCTGCATCGAGAGTAATGTTGTGCTTGCCTGATCCAACTCGAGAGCCGTTATATTAGGGTCAGCTCATATAGCTTCCACGAACAACTCAATTACTGGCGTAAATAATAATGGTGAGAGAGGGCATCCCTGACGACAACGTCTCCTAACGCTACCGCTATCCGAACTTAAACCGCTGCTTTGTGATCATTAATTAATACTGTTACCCATTTAGTAAAAACCTCTCCAACACCAAACCATTCCAGTGCATAAAAGAGATATGGCCATTCTAATCGATCGAATGCCTTCTCTGCTTCAATCCCAGTATCACTCCCTGCTGGTAGGCTTATAGCATATGTAAGACTCTTCTAATGTTATTAGTTGATCTGCGACCCTGTATAAACTCCGTCTAGTCCTCTTTTATAACGATTGGTAAAACCCTCTCCAGTCTTAATGCCAACATTTTTGTGAGAACTTTAAAATCCACATTCAACAAGGACATAGGTCTATGCGAAGAGCAGTCATCTGGGGCCTTTCCCTTCTTAACAATGAGAGAGATATTTGCTTCTATCAGAGAAGGCGAGAGGCAGCCCTGACTATGTGAATAATTATACATATTTAGAAGTGACCCGGCCAATTCCCCAATAAATTCATTATAGAACTCACACTGGAATCCATCTGGTCCGGGCGCTTGGTCCCCCTGGAGCTGCCTTACCTCCTCCTGTATTTCCTGGGTTGCCGGGGGTGCATTCAAGAACAATACCTGCTCCAAGATTTGGCCCAGGAGGGCCAGATTTTTTTTAAACACTCTATCTTCCTCTTTCATTCCTCACAGCCCTTTGACCTATACAATTTCAAACAGAACTTTCAAAGTCTGCATTGCTCATTTCACGATCACAAGTCTGGGTTCCAGCACTCTTTCTAATAGACGTAATAATAGCTCGGGGAGCCTTTTTTTTCCCTGGCAAGGTATGCTAGATACCTGCCAGGTTTGTCACCATATTCAAGTAATCTCTGCTTCGCAAATAATACCTCCCTCTTTGCTATTTGAGTAAGTGTGGAATCCTAAGGGCTGTGATCCGCTTTAGTTTAGGAATGGAGGGTCTATCCACATACGCTGTATTGGCCACCTTCATGCGAGCCTCGAGCTGGTGCTGTTCTCTCTTTTGTCTCTTCTGGTCGCAGAATATGAGATGACCAAGCCTCGCACATATGCCTTACCAGTCTCCCACATCACCGAACGGTTACTGGCCGTGTTTGAGTTGATACCCAGGAAGGTTTTAAATTCCTGCCAGAAATATTTTATGAACGCACTATCCTTCAATCGGAAAGGGTCCATACGCCAATGTCGGGAAGCTATCTCGTCATCACTAGTCCTAACCTCCACATATACTGCGGCACGTTCGGAAATAGTTATATTACATACTTTACAAAACAATATTGAGTTCAAATGTGTCGAGGGGACATAAACATATTGATTCTTGTATGGCACTTGTGTGGGTCAGAATAAAAAGTAAAGTCTCTACCCTGAGGGTGAAGACACCTCCACACATCTACCAGGCCCAACTCCCTACTCAGATCTGCCAACTGCCTAGATCTCATAGCTATGCCCGCAGAGATCTTAGGCATTCTGTCCACCCCTGGTTCGATGATATAATTAAATCTCCCCCTATAATTGTGTGGCACACCCCAAGAGCCACCAACTTGGAGATCACTTCCATGACAAATTTAAATGGTGCACCAGCGGGCAATAGAGATTCAAAATCGCATATTCCTCTCCATATATTAGGGCTTGAATTAATATATATCATCCAGACTCTTCTTTTATCTGGCTTAGCATTTGGAAGGGAAGATTCTTCCAAGTAAGACTGGCAACTCCCCTACTTTTTGAGCTGAAAGATGAAAAGAACACCTGGCCAAATCCACCCTGTTGCAGCTTCGAATGCTCTTTTTCAAGTAGATGTGTCTCCTGTAGAAGGGTGATATCCACCCTTTCTTTCTTTTAAGACTTGATAATATATTTTCCCTTTCGATTAATGAGTGGCACCCCTTGACATTCCAGGTGCACCACCTAAATGAATGACTAGCCACGATAGTCCAAGCAAACCCGAGAAACGCCAGGAGAAAGAACCCTACCCAAAAGATATTGAGTAAAAAACAAAAATGATTCACACATAAAACACTCTTTAAAACAGCTAAATCAAAACAACTAAGAACTATTCCTAAAAACAAATAACATAAAACATACTTAAAAGGAGGCTTTCCCCCTTGTTCACAAGGGGCACTACTACCTTCCAATAATCCCACCACAACATCTCCCAGCCAGAGGCATGCCCTCGGCCCGGGCATTACAAATTAGAGTAAATAAATTGCAACATCTTATAAGACAGAAGTTAAAGGTGGGCGACCCCCCACAGCAACACCTCGATACACTTAGAAAAACAACAAGATGAAAATATATAAAATTACAAAATTACAAGCAATAAGCAACCAAATAAAAGAAAACACTCAGAAACGTCTCCCAATAATCAAATAAACTGCACGAGCTATAGAAAAGAGTCCATAGAAAGGATAAGGAATGGGCACTCCCCCTCCCCCACCACCATGGAAAGATAGAGAAGAGGCAAAAAGGAAGAAAGGAGGAGGGAAGAAAAAGAAGAAACGAAGGGCAAAATAATGTCATTATCCATATAGCTCAAATCGTGCAGTCTATTTGAGAGCATTCAGGAATTCTTTTACTTTTTCCGGTGATCTGAAGTCATATACAGATCCCCCATGACTGCAGCATAGCATTGCCGGATATCGAATAGATTATTGAATATTTAAATCCCTCAGATGCTTCTTTGCCTCATCAAATGCCTTCCTCTTGCGGACCACAGGCACAGAACAACATTATCCAGGAGCCGCTGTATATCTTGGCATGGGGATCCTTCCCCGAGTCTCTGGTAGACTCCAGCAGCATCTGTTTTTCCCTCTAATGTTGAAGTTGAACTCGGACCTGGCGGGGGCGCTGATCCAACCCGAGCCGGCGCACAGCAACCCGATGGGCCCGCTCAACTGGCAACCAGCCCAGCTCTGACTCCAGTTTCAGCAGCTGTGGGAGCCATTGTTCCAGGAAATCAACAAGCTGCCCTTCCTCCTCCTGTTCAGGAAGGCCCAGCAACCGAATATTTTTTTCCGATGACCTCGACTTTCGAGGTCGTCAATATGTTCATCTAAGGTCAGGAATCGATGTTCCAGAGCCCAGACCTGCCCCATGGATGACTCAGCGGTGGTCTCGGAGGCTGTGGCCTGTTGCCCCGCCCCATCCCGACACGCTACCTGAGTTTCTCAATGTCTCCATCATGTTTCTTCAGCATGACTGAGATCGACTCCAAACTGGACTGGTCTCTTCACTGGAAGCATCAATCATCTTTCGGAGTTAAATAAGCTCCGAGATAAGGCTCGCCCCAGCAGGTCACGCCACGTCTCTGTTGCTAAGGGGTAGTGGGGGAGTGTCTTTTGTGAACAGCGAGATCCTTTACCTCTGGTCATTTAAAAAATCATCAGACTGCTAAAGCCTGATGTAGAATGGCCAAGGATGCTGGGTAAAAAACATTTTTAGCAATTTAGCAGGTGAGGTGAGGTGGGGGGGCACTTTGCCTGAGTCTTGGGCAGAATCGACCTATTGGGTCGCCGCCATCTTGGATCTTGCTGACACTCTGTTTAAAAAGGGAACAAGGCAAAAGACAGAAGATTACAAACCGATTAGCCTACCCCGGCCGTTGGTACGTTCCTGGAATCCATTGCGAAGGATGAGATTTATGAATAATTGCCGGTGCATGATGAATTAGGGCGAAGTCAGTATGGTTTCATCAAGGGGTGTCATGCTAATGAATCTGTTAGAACACTTTGAGGATAAAAAAAAACAGGTGAAACCAAGGAGAGCTAATGGATACTATGTTTCTGGACTTCAAGAAGGACGTTGACAAGGTGCTTCACAGGAGGCTGCTGAGTAAGATAAGGGCCCATGGTGTCAGAGACAAGGTACAGAAACTTGACTGTCTGGCAGAAGGTAGAGAGTGGGAATAAAAGGGTCCCTCTCAGGATAGCAGCCAATGACTACTAGTGTTCCACAAGGGAACCACAACTTTTTACTTTGTACATTAACAATCTAGATGACGGAACTGAGGGCAATCCAGCGAGGTGTTTGGATGACGCAAAGGTAGACATAGGGACAGGTATCAATGAGATGGCAGGGAGGATGCAGAAGGATTCAGACAGGGTAGGAGAGTGGGCAAAGACATGGCAGATGGAGTATAACTTGGGCAGGTGCGAGGTGATGCACTTGAGGAGATAGAAGAGAGGCATGGACTATTTTATAACTGGGGAGAAAATTCAGAAGTGTTGCGAGTTCCAGTCAGGATTGTCTCAAGTTAAATGAGAAGGTTGTGTCAGTAGTTAGGAAGGTGCTGTATCTGCAGCACAGTGTATTTTGAAATCTTATATTCAGCAAAAGAACTGAGTCAATTATTATAAGCAAGGATATTTTTTTGTTGAACACAATTAATATGAGAACGATAAAACGTATTATAACATAATGAAAAACACTACAATCCATCTTATGGTTTAACTTAACTTTGGATGATCACATACCACCCCACCAGAAGTTGACCAGATTCCACGTGGTGAAGTCTTCTTGTTCTTCTGATGGTCTTGTAGGTGTCTTCTCTTTCAGTGGTTATTCTCGAGTTACCACTCTCCGAGGGGTTTTATGGTGATTCTTATCCTTCCAAGTCTTCACGCCTTTTGGGAGGGTGTGAAGGATCTGCCAATGGAATGATCAGGTTCATTTACCCTGATCAATCAGATCCAACCTGGGGTTGTCACATTGATGGCCCAAAGGCGACATTCCATTATCCCGTTTCATTCCAATTTCAGGTATGTATTACAGGGTCTGTAGCTGTCAGGCTTGTTCGCAAACTATCTCTGGGTAGCTGCAGCCTGTCTGCATTCTGCAGAATGTGGATGAGCACAGAGACTTTGATCAAGGCTGGGTTCTACTTCCCAGCATGCTTCAATCATTGTTCATTTTTGTAAGAATTTACTATTGTCCATCTTAAGATTATTAATTCAGTTGGCCCGTCTGGTCAGAAAGGCAAATACAGTGATGACATTTCTTTTGTGATGACTTGAATGGATGGATTTCCACTGCTCTGAAAGACTCTGGTTAGACCACATTGGAGTATTGTGTACCGTTTTGGGGCCCATAACTCAAGAAGGATGTACCACCACTGAGCGTGTTCAGAGGAGCTTCATAAGAATGGCCCAAGAATGAAAATCTCAACATATGAGGTTTCTGGGTCTATACTCGCTGGGGTTTATAAGGATGAAGAGGGCTCTAATAGAAGCATACAGAATACTGGTTGCCTGGTCAGAGGAGATGTTGGGAAGATGCTTCCACTGTTAGGAGAGAAAGGATTCAAGGACATAACCTGAAAGTCAAGAGAAAATCTTTAGAATGGAGATAAGAAGATACATCTTCAGTCTGAGAGTGGGAATCTATGGTGGAATGGCCGTTTCCTTCCCTAAACTACATCAGTGAACCAGGTACGTTTTTCTCGGCAATCGATTCATAACCACCATCAGTCTCTTAATTCCAGATTTGAATTTAAGCTCCACCACTTGTGGCAGGATTTGAACCCAGGTCACTCCAACATTATCTGGGTTTATCACGTAAGACTTCAATGACAACACCACAAGATCACTGACTTGCCCAATCCTCCACAGTGTGGCTCACGTATGCAGTATGATATGCACTGGGATTTGCCTTCATGTTATCATTGACTTCCTTATGTATGTACATGTAATACATACCACAGAGATGATTTTTCTCCGTTATGCAATTCCTCTTTAGTGTTTAGTATCTCCCTAATTATTGCCAATTTCTTCAGCTGTCCTGCCTTGACTGTTCTTTTCTTCCCCCAGTCCACCCAGGCCAAATCCTTCCTTAGGTCAGTTTAATTATCATTGCCGAACACTAAAACTCTCATGTATGACTCAGTCTTCACTCAATCTGAATGTGAAACTCCAGCATGTTGTGGTTATTCCAAGGCAAAGCTCATCCACCAATCCTTTCTTGTTACATAATATCAAATCTAAATTAGATTAGATTCCCTACAGTATGGAAACAGGCCCTTCGTCCCAACAAGTCCACACCGACCTTCCGAAGAGTAACCCACCCATTCTCATTTCCCTCTGAGTAATGTTACCAACTCTATGGGCAATTTAGCATTGTCAATTCACATGACCTGCACATCTTTGGACTGTGACAGGAAATCCACACAGATAGGGGGGAGCATGTGCAAACTACACGCAGACAGTCCCCCGAGGCTGGAATCCAACCTAGATCTTGGTGCTGTGTTAACAACTGATTCACCATGCCGTCCCATTCTCTGGTTGGTTCCATGACGTCCGGCACTCAGAAATAATCCCTCATACACTCTATCAATCTTTATTCAAGGATATCACTGTCAAGTTGATTAATTGAGCCAATTTGCATGTTCAAATCACCCATAGTTACTGTTGTGCCCATGTTACAAACCCTCATTCTTTACTACCTCAGAAGTTCTTTGGGGGGACAGTGGCTGAAAATTCCTCTTCCTAAGAGGTTTCTTCTCTTGCTTTTTATTTGCACTGAGACGGACTTCAAATATTTTTTTGCACAAAACACTTTGAAACGATCTGAATACCTAGTTGCATGAACAAATGTTTATTTTCTTTTCACAATCGAGGATATAAGAGGGCTAAAAGTGATAATAAGATATCGTTAGCAAGCAGAGTTGGGGAAAATCCCAAAGAGTTCATTTCATATATAAGGAGCACGAAGGTAAGTAGAGAAATGTTTGGCCCAAAGGAAGAAAGTTATGCGTAGAGTCAGATAAAATGGGTGAGATTCTTAGCGAGTACTTTGCATCTGTATTCACCAAGGAGAGGGACATGACGGATGTTGAGGTTAGGGATAGATCTCTGAGTACTCTGGTTCAAGTCGACATAAAGAGGGAGGAAGTTTTGGATACTCTAAAAACGGATTAAGGTAGACATGTCCCCAAGTCCGATGGGATCAACCACAGGTTACTGAGGGGTGTGAGTGTAGAAATAACTGGGGCTTTAACATATATCTTTGCAGGATGTTTGAACATGGGTGAGGTCCCGGAGGACTGGCGAATTTCTAATATTGTCCCCTTGGTTAAGAAGGATAGCGGGAATAATCCAGGTAATTGTAGACCGGCAGGCCTGACATCAGTGGTAGGGAAGCTGCTCGAGAAGATATTGAGGGACTTGAGTAAGGCGTTTTATTAGGTTCCCCATGGTCGGCTGATGGAGAAGGTGATGTCGCATGGGTTTCAGGGTGTTTTATGCAGATGGATAGAAAACTGGCTGGGCAACAGAGACAGAGACTAGTAGTGGAATGTGATTTCTCAACATGGAGACCTATGACCAGGTGTGCAACAGGGATCCGTGCTGGGACAACTGTAGTTTGTGATGTATATATATCAATGATTTAGAAGAAGGTATCGTTTGCCTGATTAGCAAGTTTGCAGATAAAACTAAGATTGTTGGACATGCAGATAGTGAAGGGGACTGTCAGAGAATATAGATAGATTGGAGAGATGGGCACAGAAATGGCAGATGGAATTCAATCTGTGCAAATGCCAGGTGATGCATTTTGAAAGAACCAGTTTAAGAATGAACAACACAGTAAACAGAAAAGTCCTGGGGAAAATCCACTTATAGCGAGATCTGGGTGTTCGGGTCCATTGTTTCCTGAAGACACCAACACAGGTCAGTAAAGTGGTCAAGGTGGAATATGGCATGCTTTCCTTCGTTGGATCAGGTGTTGAGTACAAACGCTGGCAGGTCATGTTACAGTCGCATAGGACTTTGGTTTGGCCGCATTTGGAATACTGCATATAGTTCTGGTCACCACATTACCAAAAGGATGTGGATGCTTTGAATAGGGTACAGTGTAGGTTTGGCAGGAGGCTGGCTGGGTTGGACGGTGCTGGTTATGAATAAATATTGAGTAGATTAGGACGATTTTCATTACAAAGTCGAAGTTTGAGGTATACAAAATCAAGACAGATATACACAGGGTGGATAGCAAGAAGCTTTTCCCCCAGATTGTTGAACTCAATTACTCGGTGTCATGAGTTCAAAGTAAGAGCAGAAAGAGTTAGGGCAAACATACGTGGGAAGTTCTTTACACATAGGGCGGTGGCAGCCTGGAATATGTAGCCAGCAGAGGTGGTAGGGGCAGGAATGATAGCATTATCTAAGATGTATTTAGACAGAAACATGAATGGGCAGGGAGCAGAGGGATACAGACATTTAGAAAATAGGTGGCAGGTTTAGAAAATTGGAGGATCTGGATCAGCACAGGCTAGGAGGGCCGAAGGGTCTGTTCCTGTGTTGGAATGTTCTTTGTTCTTTATCATTCATTCTAAAAATAGCAAGTTTTCAACTTATTGTATGCTACAATTTAATAATGTAAACGATTTATTTATTTGATATTGCATGTCAATTTATTGTCAATTCTAAATTACAGTCACAGGGTCAAAGAGATGTACAGCATGGAAACAGACCCTTCGGTCCAACTTGCCCATGCCGACCAAATATCCCAACCCAATATAGTTCCATTTGCCAGCACTCAGCCCAAATCCCTCTAAACACTTTCTATTCATATACCTATCCAGACGCCAGCTAAATGTTGCACCACCCACTAACCACCCACCATTTCCTCTGGCAGTTCATTCCACACACGTACAACCCTCTGAATGAAAGAAATGCCACTTATATCTCTTTTACATTTTTCCCTTCCTAACCAAAACCTATGCCCTCTAGTTCTGGACTCCCTCATCCCAGGGAAAAGACCTTGTCTATTAACCTATCCATGCTCCTCATGATTCTTCAAACCTCTATAAGGTCACCCCTCAATCTCCAGCGTTCCAGGGAAAACAGCCCCAGCCTGTTCAACCTCCAGCTATAGCTCAAACCCTCCAACCTTGGAAACATGCCCGTATATCTTTTCTGAACCCTTTCAAGTTTCACCTGATCGATCAGGTCCTGGGGATTTTTGCATTGTCATGCGTTTCAAAACATCCAGCACTTCTTCCTCTGTAATATGGATATTTTTCGATGATATCACCATCTATTTATCCGTATATCTACATCGCCCATGTCCTTCTCCTGAGTAAACACTGATACAAAATACTCACTTAGTATTTCTCCCTCTCCTGTGGCTCCACACTAAGCCGCCTTGCTGATCTTTGAGGTCTCTTTTCTCTCCCTGTTTACCATTTTGTTCTCAATGTATTTGTAAAATCCTTTTGGATTCTCCTTAACTCTATTTGCCGAAGCTATCTCATGTCCCCTTTTTGCCTTCCTGATTTCCCTCTTTAGTATACTCCTCCTGCCTTTATACTTTTCTAAGGATTCACTCGATCTATCCTGCCTGTACCTGTCATATCCTTCCTTCTCATTCTTAATCAACCCCTCAATGTCTTTCGTCATTCAGCACTCTCTATACCTACCAGCCTTTCCTTTTACCCTAACAAGCATATTCTGTCTCTGAACTCCGGCTATCTCACTTCTGAAGGTTTCCCAGTTTCTAGCCGTCTGCTTACCTGTGAACATTTGCCGCCATCAGCTTTTGAAAGATCTTGCCGAATACCGTAAAAGTTGGCCTTTCTCCAATTTAGAACTTCAACTTTTAGATCTCGTCTATCCTTTTCCATCATTATTTTAAAACTAACAGAATTGTTGGCAAATAGCTGAAGCTCACACATTTCAGATGAGAAATTAAATCGATTGATTATATTTAAATGTTATAATTCTATTTAATTGTTCAATCAAATGCTCACTCTGAATATTCAATCTGTCAGATTTCAACTATTTTGCAAATGATAGAGCAACAATATATGCATTGGAACACTGAGTTTCAATGTGTAATTGTGATCACCATCACGGTCAGACAACATGCTCTTTTTCGATACAAAACAAAATGTTCATTCTTTACATTTGAATCATAAAAGTCTTTCAGTGTTTATATTTTAATTCCATCAACATAGAATCAATTTTATTGGCTTCACAGATGATGCAGTTATTGTTCAGTTGAATAATTGTAGCTCATACGTTATTATTGCACGATTCACAAACATGGAAAACTCCTATTTATTGTGCAGGGCCGTAAACCCATTATTTTGCATCATGACCGACATTAAAAGTGGAATCAAAAAGGGTGAATTCGGGTACAGTGCTACTGGACCTCACAGCTGCATGTTGCACTCAGAGAGACCCTGTCCTGGTCCTGAATCTGTGAAGAGAGTTTCCAACTTGGGTCAGGGCAGTCATTCAAACATTCCCTCACAGAGAATCATTTGGAATCCAACTTGAGCAGGAGGAAACTAGCCAACAGGCTATCACTACTCTCAGTGTAGGTACAAATGCTGTCTAAATTAAATACCAATGACTGAGCAGGAACCATGCCTTATAAATTCATCATCAGTCAGAGCATGGCCCAGGGAGCAGATGCATGGACATGGAGTATCAGAATCACATTGCGCAAGTTACTTATGGTGACAACATCTGGCATGTCCCCCATCTGCACCCTGGACCAGACACTGGGTGAAAAGGTTCACAGTTGACAGTCGATTGCAGTATTTTGTGTCTCAGAGTAAACCCTCTGAAACTATATCCAATAAGTGTACCTTCGCATTCAACAGTACCAAAATAAAATTATACATGTCTGTGGATGGTCAGATATTAATTCATAGGTCACCCAACAGAATGTCTCTGAAGAAATCAGGAGCAAATGGCAAGCCAAAACTCGTTTAATAACTGAACTTGGTGGATTTTGTCTGGTCTAGATAACCACACATACTGTGCTGACACTCAGGTAAATGTAACAATTATACCAAAACTGATCTAACGCCCCTCCCCACCTTCCTGACCTCACACACCCCATTCCCTCATACATTTCACTCCCTCACACTTCCACTAACTGATGAGAATCCACAATCTGATGAAACTTTAAACATTGAATGGCACAGCACAGTGCAGGCACTTCAGCACTCAATGTTTTGTCAGCCTTTTATCCCTCTCTAAGATCAGACTAACCTACGTAACCTTTAATGCACTAACTTTCGTGTGCCTACCCAAGAGTCTTCTTAATTATTCCTAATGTATCTGACTCTACTACCACCGCTGGAGGAAAGCTCTAGCCGCTCAACCTTTCTTTGTAAGGCATGGCCTCCGGTCCAGGCAGCACCCTGGTAAGTCTCCTCTGCACACTCTCTGAGGCTTCCATGTGTTTCCTATAATGAGGCAACCAGAACTGAACACAATATTCCAAGTGTCGTTGAACCACAGCTTTGTAGAGCAAAGAAATAACCTCGCGGCTTTTAAACTCAATCCCCCTGATAATGAAAGACAACACACCGTATTCCTTCTGAACAACCCTATCAACTTGGGAGGCAACTTTGAGAGATCTATGGACAATGACTCCAAGGTCCCTCTGTCACTCCACACTGCCAAGAATACTGTTTTTAACCCCGTATTATTTATGCAACTGCAACCTTCCAAAATAAATTGCTTCACACTTTTAAAGGTTGAACTCTATCTGCCACTTATCAGACCAGCTCTGCATCCTGTCAATATCCTGTTGCAACTTACAATAGCCCTCCACACTATCCACAACCCCACCAACATCCGAGTCACCGGTAACGTTACGAACCTACTTGTCTACTTCCTCATCAAAGTCATTTATAAAAATCACAAAGAGCACAGGTCCCAGAGCCGTTCCCTGTGGGGCACCACTGGTCACTGAACTCCATGCTGTATACTTTCCATCTGCTACCACCCTCTGTCTTCTGTGGGCCAGCCACGCCCATATCCAGATAGCCAAGTTTCTCTGCGCCCCTTGCTTCTATACCTTCTGAATGAGCCTACAATGGGGAACGCCTTGCTAAACTTCTTGTTGACCACATCTACTAGTCTACCTTCACCAATGTGTTTTTTACATCTTCAAAGAATTCAATAAGATTTCTGACGGATGACCTGCTCATCACAAAGCCATGCTGACTATCTGTAACCAAACTGTCGTTTTCTAAGTTATTGTAAATACTGTCTCTCAGAAACGTCTGCAATACTTTTCCCACCACTGATGTAAGACTGACTGTTCGGTTATTCCCAGAGTTATTCCTATTGCCTTTCCCAAACAAGGAAATAACATTTGTCACCCTCCAAACATCTGGCTGGCACTGCTCCAGTGGTGAGTGTGGACACAAACATCATCGCCAAAGGCACGCCCATCTCTCCCATCACTTCCTGGAGTAACCTTGGGTAACCCCATCTGGCCCAGGGGTTTTACCTATCCTTATGTTTGTAATTCATTCAATCAGTGTATACATCCCTTCAACTTTTGTACACCCTGTCCAACCAACTGATTGACTGCTTTCTATTTCAGTGCAGTATACAGTTTTGCCTTCCTGAGTAAGTACAGTTCACAACATTTTGTGAATAATGGAATGAAAATAATAAAGGAATGCACCAATGCCTTCCTGATTAAGAGATTATGGCTGAAATATCGACTCTCCTACCCCTTGGATGCTGCCTGACCTGCTGTACTTTTCAAGCACCACACATTTTGACTCAAATCTCCATCACCTGCAGTCCTCACTTTCTCCATTACTGAGGGCTGTCCCCTCTGCACACTGAGTGGGCAATTAACCATCAGAAACTCATTGTATGTGGAGCTGAATGCTCAGTTCTGGAAAGTTGCACTTGATGAATACATTTTTTAAAAAAGAAATTACAATTCCACAGATATTCATTCAGTGCCAGAGTTAGAGTTGTGGTTCATGGTTTCAGCAGCTTGGTTACAAACAGGAAATGACTGAAGAACTCCAAGGTACAGGGTATTCCAGGCATTATATTCCAGCTTACGTTAATGCTGGGAGTATTTTCAGACAGGCTGACAGATGTGATAAGGGAATGAGTTGACATGTGGAGGTGTGACATTTTTACTATCACAGAGGTGTATTTGAGGGAGGTCAGGGCTAACAAATCAATACGCTGTTGAACTGGAACGAAAGGCCGGACAGGGCAGGGTGTTAAAGAGGATGTGATGTTGCTTTATTAATTTACAGGCCAGTTTTTGCTGAAAGGATGGTCAATATCTTGGAAGGGTCTTCAAATGAGGCTTTGAGGGTCCAGGTTTGAATCAAAATGATGACACACACACTGCTTTTTTTAAGCACATTTTAGCTTACAGTGTGGAAACAGGCCCTTCGGACCAACAAGTCATACAAATCCTCCGAAGAGCAACATTAAGATTGACAAGTCGCCAGGCCCGGATCAGATTTGTCCTTGGTTGCTTTGGAAAATGAGAAATGTGATTGCTTCATCACTTGCGAAGATCTTTGCATCTTCGGTCTCCACTGGAGACGTTCCTGAGAACGGAAGAGAGGCAAATGTCATTCCTCTCTTCAAGAAAGGAAATAAGGATTTCCCGTGCAATTACAGTCCAGAAAGCCTAACGTCTGCCGTCTGCAAGGTGTTAGATAGGATTCTGAGGGATAGGATTTATGACCATCTGGAAAGATATGGCCTGATTAAATGCAGTCAACACGGTTTTGTGAGGGGCAGGTCATGGTGAGGGTCGAGCTGTGGATGTGGTGTATATGGACTTCAGCAAGGCATTTGATAAGGTTCCCCATGGTAGGCTCATTCATAAGGTCAGGAGGAATGGGATTCAGGGGAACATAGCTGTCTGGATACAGAATTGGCTGGCCTACAGAAGACAGCGAGTGGTAGTAGAAGGAAAATATTCTGCCTGGAAGTCAGTGGTAGGTGGTGTTCCACAGGGCTCTGTCCTTGGGCCTCCACTGCTTGTAATTTTTATTAATATCTTGCATGAGGGGATTGAAGGATGGTTCAGCAAGTTTGCAGACGACACAAAGGTTGGAGGTGTCGTTGACAGTATAGAGGGCTGTTGTAGGCTGCATCAGGACATGGACAGGATGCAGGGATGGGCTGAGAGGTGGAAGTTGGAGTTCAGCCTGGATAAATACGAGGTGATTCATTTTGGAAGGTCGAATTTGAAAGCTGAGTACAGGAATAAGGATAGGATTCATGACAGTGTGGAGGAACAGAGAGATCTTGGTAGGCAGGTATATGGATCCCTTAAAATGACCACCCAAGGGGACAGGGTTGTAAAGATCCCTTAAAATGACCACCCAAGTGGACAGGGAATTTTGGTTTTCATTACCAGGGAGATTGAGTTTAAGAGTTGTGAGATCTTATTGCAGCTCTATAAAACTTTGGTTAGACTGCACTTGGAATACTGCGTCTAGTTCTGGTCGCCCCATTATAGAAAAGATGCGGATGCTTTGGAGAGGGTTCAGAGGAGGTTTACCAAGATGCTGCCTGGACTGGAGGGCTTATCGTATGAGGAGAGGTTGACTGAGCTCGGACTTCTTTCATTGGAGGAAAGGAGGAGGAGAGGGGGCCTAATTGAGGTATACAAGATAATGACAGGCATAGAGAGAGTCGAAAACCAGACACTATTTCCCAGGGCAGAAATGACTAACACGAGGTGTCATAGTTTTGGAGGAAAGTATAGAGGGGATGTCAGAGGCGGGTTCTTTACACAGAGAGTTGTGAGAGCATGGAATGCGTTGCAAACAGTAGTTGTGGAAGCAAGATCTTTGCGGACATTTAAGTGACTACTGGACATGCATATGGTCTCAGAAATTTGAGGGTGCATACATGAGGATCAATGGTCGGCACAACATCGTGGGCTGAAGGGCATGTTCTGTGCTGTACTGTTCTATGTTATTTTTTCAAAAGTCCTTGCACTTAATAATAACTTGGTCTTGGGTGTGGAACTGAGACCCATCATTTCAATGTTCCATTATGTGAGTTGTGTACTGTTTTCATCATATTGTTATAAAAATGAACTTAATAAAGGAGGGATTTTGTGTTTACTGGACGATCTAAAAGTTGGTATTACGAAAGGATGTCGGACCTTCAGGAAAAAGACTTTGCTGTTAATGGTTAGAAAAATGCTGCAAACAGTTCCAGAGATTTCCAGCTCAAGTCACACACAAAGATGTTGGGCTGGGCTGATGCCAGCCATTAATGGAGCCGCACAATTCTGTTTGGATACTGACATTGTGGAAATAGCATACACTGGATCTTGTTTATGAGGGATTCAATGTAAGATGCCATGTGCTGCAGGAGCCCATCACCTTTATAACACCTTAATTCAGGATTAGGCCCAAGGTACAGAATTACAGAGTTTAGGTGGCACACCAGAAGGGGTATACTTGCAAGACATGGTTGTTTACAGGTCATTGTTACAAATGTGGAATTGCAACTGGACTAGTGCCATTGGCTAGTCCATTGACCAGTCTGGCCCCCACACACATACCTGTTGTTCAGGTATGTCTCTAACCAGTCTATTGTGAGGGATTGTGTGAGTAACTGTCCAGCTCAAGTTAGGAAGCTCTCTGAACAGATTTTGGAGATGGCCAGTGTTGTGGAGGTCGTGGTGAGGGCCAGTAAAACTGTGTATGAATGTAGGTTTTTTCTCAATGTCATTTCCAACAGCTTTGCTGCCTGCAAGATGGCGTGTTCACTGAACTGAACATGAATTGGCTGTTTACTACAGTCACTGAATTGTGTAATAGTTAGGTGTGCGCTCTGGTAATTCAATTATTGTTCACTTCAATTGCTTTCAACTGAAAAACAATGATGTTTGGTTTATTTTAACATATGTAAGAAATAAAGTGATATTAACTCTTCACTGTACAAAATGTAATCCCTCAGATTAAAAATGCAACAATCAGATATTGTCTGGAAAGCAAGATTATGTGAACAGGACTATGTCCCAGGCAACATCACCATCCTCTGTGGTATGTTCTGTCCCACTGACAGGACACAGCCAGACAGAGGGGGACAGCTCCTTGACATATAGTCAATATAGGGCGGCATGGTGGCTCAATGGTTAGCACTGCTGCCTTATAGCACCAGGGTCCCAGGTTTGATTCCAGCCTTGAGCCACTGCCTGTGTGGAGTTTTTACACTCTCTCCGTGTGTGCAAGGGTTTCCTCCCACAGTCCAAAGAAATGCAGGTCAGTTGAATTGGCTATGGTAGTGGGTTGCTCTTTGGAGGGGGTTGGCGTGGATTGGTTGTGCCGAAGGGTCTGTTTCTATACTGTAGGAAATCTAATATAATCATAGTGCTCAGCATTGATATTGGATCCTGTGGCGGCTAGACTGCTCTGCAGCAGGTTATGGCGAATCAATAAAAGGGAAACCTATAATTGACCACATCATCACCGATCTGCCTGCTGCAGATACATCCCTCCATTTCATATATCGGTAACAATGTTCACTGCACAGTCCTTATGGGGAACAAGGGCTAACTTCACATTTTGAAGAACCTTCACACCATGACATGTACTGAATGGTACAGACTTTAAACAGATTAAGCAAACAATGACGATGCATCCATGAGGTACAATGGTCCATCAGTAGCAGAACAATCATATTCTGTACAAATCATAGTCTGCAACTTCCTGGACCGACATACCCCCCCTCCCCCCCACTGTACAGTAACCACCACAGTCCGACATACCTCCCACTGTACAGTAACCACCACGGCCCGACATACCTTCCACTGTATAATTACCATCACACCCCGACATACCTCCCACTGTACAGTAACCATCACGGCCCAACATACCTCCCACTGTACAGTAACCATCATGGCCCGACCTAACTCCCACTGTATAGTAACCATCACGGCCCAACATACCTCCCACTGTACAGTAACCACCATGGCCCGACCTAACTCCCACTGTATAGTAACCATCACGGCCCAACATACCTTCCACTGTATAGTAACCATCATGGTACGACATACCTCCCACTGTTCAGTAACCATCAAGAGCTCAGTGCTTCGCATTGGTGCCTCACAGCACCAAGGCCCTAGGTTCAATTTCGGCCTTGGGTGTCTGTTTGGAGTTTGCACATTCCCCCCCCGGCCCCCCGTGTCTGCTTGCGTTTCCTCCGGGTGCTCCGGTTTTCTCCCACAGTCCAAAGATGCGCGGGTCAGGTGAATTGGCCATGCTAAATTACCCACAGTGTTAGGTGCATTAGTCAGGGTTAAATGTAGGGCAGGCGAATGGATCTGGTTGGGTTGACCTTCTGAGGATTGGTGTGGATTGATTGGACTGAAGGGCATGTTTCCACACTGTAGGGAATCTAATGTAACCTCCAAGGTTCAAGTCAGGAATATGATGGAATAATCACTTGTCTGAATGACTGCAACTCCAACAGTACTCTAGTACAGACTTACTAGCAACAGGCAACACAGTTGTGTGGGGAAAATCATGTCTCACAAATTTGATGGATTACTTTGAGGTAGTGACAAAATTGATTGATGAGGACATGGGGCTCGATGCTGGCCATTTGTACCTTAGCAAGGCCTTTGATATGGTTGCTTATGGCAGGCTCATACGGAAGGTGATGTGAAATGGGATCAGCGGTCAGTTAGTAAGATGGATAGAGAACTGCCTGATCATAGATGACAGACTCGTGGTGGAACAGTGTTTTTGTAACTGGAGATCTGTAAATATATTGGTGGAGTTGCAAATTATGAGGATGATTATCAGAGAATACAGCAGGATTTCGGTCAGCTGCAGACTTGGACAGAGAAAACACAGATGTAACTTTATCTGGGCAGTTGCGATGTGATGTGTTTTGGAAGGTCTAATGCAGGAGAGAAGTATAAAGTGGATGGGAAAACTGCTGGCTGCATCAACATCCGAAGGGATCTAGGTGTACAGCTCGACAGTTCCCTGAAAGTGACAACACGGGTGGAGAGGGTGATCAAGAAGACTGATGGCAAACTTGCAGCTGTGCATTGGAGCATGCAGTATGAAAATTAGCAGGTCATATTGCAGCTGTAGAGAAACTTAGTTCAGGCACATTTCAGATGTTGTGTACATTACTGGTTGCCACACCAACAGAACGATGTGGAAGTGTTGGAGAGGGTATGGAAAGGTTTTACCAGCATGTTGTCTGGTTTGTAGGGTATTAGCCAGAAGGAGATATTGAGCAAACATGGTTTGTATGCACCTGAAACGTGAACGTGAAATTGCCTGGAATGCACTGATCGAGGGGTAAAAGCCAATATGGCAAAGTTTAAGAGGCATCTTTGCACAAGTATTAGTAAGTAGGGAATAGAATGACATAGAAGGTATCGCAGAAAAAAAAAATTATTTGAACTTTAGACAGGCATCATGTGTCAGTGCGGGCTTGCTGGGATGAAGGGCCTGTTCCTATACTGGACTGGTCTTTAAAACAAGATTTGAGTGCAGGAGTGGCAAGATGTTGACTGACTGATGACTGATGATCAACAGACACATACAGTGGATCTCTCAACAACTTGCAGCTTCATACCCTTCCACCCACAGCAGGGAATCTCAACATGGAGAATTGGATGTGAAAATCCGAGCTGGTTCCTGGTGACTTCATCTCGCCCGTCGCTCCGACGGCCTTCTACCTTGGACACCAACATCTCGGGGGACACTGCATAGACAGAAGCTGCATGTACTCCACACCCACCAATGCTGTCATCTGTCACAGGCTAGCCTCACCATGCCATCCCAGCACACATCCGACGCAATGACAGTACGCTTCTGTATTTCAATGCTGCAGCTCAGGGATGCACTGACAACTCTCATTGCAATGCTGCTGCAAGGACACTGCTTAGGGACACACATCCAGCTCAGGGACTGTCCCTCTGGGCTGCTCATTCGGTGTTTGTACACACTCACTTTGAACTGACTTCAATACTTACAGAATTATTGCCTTGCTTTACCCTGCACTCAGCAGTGTTTCCCCTCAGTCAGAGCTACCAGACTCATCTGACTGCTGTATTGTCTTGGTGTTTAGCACAGACACAAACCAGGAAGCTTGATATCATTGTCCACAGTCAGTCAAATGCCCAGCACATTGAATCTCAGATCCCAGTCTGACAGCTTGGACATGGTCAGTCAGCCTCTCATGGTTGTTTGGGTCAGGATCCTTCCCCTGTGATGGAGTGAGGAGCTGAATGTTGGGAGCCCCCTGTCCCTCTTGGCTCTTTCTGCTCTCGTGTGGGGTGGTTCCTTCCAAAATGTGACAATTACCAAGCAGTATTAAGGGAGGTGGAATTGTTTGTAACAGCTGGTACAGACCGAGAGAAGGTGCTGCATTCAGTGACAGTGGGAGAACATGAGCCTTTGTGGGGGTTTATGTAGTAACAGAGAGACAGTGAGGGCACGGTCATAAAATGCAGATGGTGGTACATACCATGGTGGCGTGGAGAAGGTCACTGACTTCCTTCCGACACTGCTTGGCATTCACCAAGAATGCTGGCATCTCACTGACACAGGGATCAACCTCCAACCAAACTGGCAGGGTGTAGTGTCATGGCCTCCCCTGCCAGTCCTGGAGGAAGATAATGTCCCTTTCGTGCACCATGCCATCCACCAGAATCTCAGCGGCTTGGTCTCAAAGTGCAGCCCCAGTTTTACCCCCTCTGCCATGTCCAGGCCAGTTTCGGATTGACAATCCAAGAGTACAATGACGTTTTAAAGATGGCCCCTGTAACAGGGAGGCTGGTGCATTCTGGGGTATCCAGGCAGTGGGCAGTTGTTATGATGAAGGGAAAAAAACATCCGCTTAGTGTCAGATGAGAGGAAGACCACGTGGTTAGGGAAGGTAGTTAATGGGGCAGATTGGAGATGGTATCATGAGAAAATGCACTTCACCTTGTGGAGAGAAACACTCCATGAAACTCGATTAAAATGAGACTTGACCAAATCATTAGATGGCTTAGGCCTCTGTCTGTCTGATCTAAAATAGGGATGCAGTGTGAAATATTAGGAGCAACAAATTTTGCAGGAGATACAAATCCTTAAAAAAAGGGATAATACAATGTTCCAGACTGTTAAAAGGAGCTGGGGAAAATCCGCAGACTTATAGTTACCCACGTTATCCAATCCTCACTGGATGCAGGGATGATACCGGAGGATAGGAGAATGGCTAACACCGCAGCTTTGATTAATGTAGAGCAAGGGACTGACTGAATCGGTCGCGGCTGGAATTCTGAGACAGTGGATAAACGGTCACTGAGGAAGTCCCAGGGACAGCAGGACAATCGGTCTGGATTTGTGCAAGGAAGATAGTGTGTAATTAATCTGACTGTGTCGGTTTGAGGCGCTAACCTGTAACTGCATGTGACTTACTTGGATTTGACGAGAGATCCCATGGTAGGCTGCTTAAAAACAGCAACTATAGGATCCAGGTGAATGGAGCAAACGACCCAGAGAAGTGCAAGGCAAAGCATTTGGGAGAATCAAAAATAGAGAAGAATACACAATAAATGAGAGTATAGTCAGTCTGGCCAGAAGGAAGCTGGAAACATTAATAATCTTATTAATACAGCAAATGGCATTATTTCCTCTATCAGACAAAATACGGAACTTCAGAGCAGGAAGCTTATGCAGGAACTGTATAAATAATGAGCTCAGTCACAGCTTGGGGACAGTGTACAGTTCTGGTAACGCCATCACATGGAAGGATGGAATTGGACTGGAGAGAGTGCAGAGGAGATTCTCCACCAGGTGACAGTGGAAGTGCAGTTATGAGGAAAACTTGGAACGGCGGATGCTGACAGGAGATTTGACTGGGGTGCACATATTGTCAGGAGCCTGGGTAGAAAGGGAGAGAACACCTTGTTCCTGTTGAAGAGCTCAGTTACAAGCGGGAAATATTTAATGTAATTTGTTGAAATATTTGCGAAGTGGTGAGGAAACTTATTATTTCACCCAGAATATGGTCGGGTTCTGGGTGTCACACATAGAATCAAAGTAGAGGCAGAAACTCTCAAACCATTTTCATAATGTGCCTGGATCTGTACTTGAAGTCCTCCACTATCCGGGGAGAGAGAACTAGGGATTGAAAAAAACAATGTCACATCTTGACCAATGCAGACAGTGGACAGAGTGATCTCCTCTAGATTGTGCTATTTTCTGAAGTTTTCAAAAGTTACCAATATCTGATAGGATCATTACGTAGGGATGAAGGGTGAGGGCAGGGAGGAACAATGTCTAAATTGATTAGCATCACGATAATACTGATTCCATCCTTTATACATAATGCTACTTCACTGTGTTGGCCTTTTTGTCCTTCCTACATAAATGAGGAAAACCTTTGATTATCCAGTTCTCAGTTGTGATCACACTGCAACCCCATCTCATAATCCCAGCTAATCTGACCTGTTTCACTCTACTTAAAGCTCCAATTTCACTGGCCTTATTGAAAAGTTCCCAACATCATTCTTGCTCCATTGAAGGTTGCTCTCAATCAACTAATGTTTCTCATTCACAATTATTGCATATAATTGAGAATTATATGCAGTAATTGAGAATGAAAAACATTAGTTGACTGAGAGCAACCTTCATTGGAGCAAGAATGATGCTGGGAACTTTTCAATAAGGCCAGTGAAATTGGAGCTTTAAGTAGAGTGAAACAGGTCAGATTGAGTTGGGATTATGAGATGGGGTTGCAGTGTGATCACAACTGAGAACTGGATAATCAAAGGTTTTCCTCATTTATGTACCATCATACTGAACTTTACAATAAAATGATCGCTGCGCCCGAAAACATTCCCCTACTGACACTGGATCCACGTGCCCCATCTCTTTCCCAAGGACCAGGTCCAACTGTACATGTTCTCTTGGACTGGGCACATACTCCTGAAGTGAGCTCTCCTTCATGTAATCCAGGGGTGTTGGCCCCTCATGAATCTGCACCAACAGTAACTGAGTCAATATCTGGAGAAATTCAGTTTCTCAGTGTAACTAATCTGTAGTATTGTCATCGCTCTCAAATGACCCTGCATATTTATTCTTTCCAACCTTTCCAATGGTTGCTGGCTGACAGACTGTACCTCACAGTGCAATTGTACACTCTTTGTTCTGTAGCTCCAGCCAAATTGATTATGTCCCTTGACGGATCCTCTTTCTCTTGGAATCCTTAACTAATGCTAATCTAAACCAATACTTCAACCCTTCCCCCCTTCCCTTCCCTTCTATTATTTTGGAATCCTTTATACCCAGCAATATTAACACCCATTCCTGCCATTCTTGAGCCAGCTCTCAGTGATTAGTCCATCAGATTTCCACACACCAACCTGCATTTGTAATTCCCCAAACTCCGATGATTCACGTCCATGCAGACTACCTCAGATTAAAGCTTTCTTTCTTACTCCAAATTCCACTGTTAAACTTGTTGTTGTAAATTAGTGCCAACTGTATCTCCCATTATTTTGACAATCTTGGTAGTCTCCTCTACTATTCCTTTTTGCATCCTAAGCACACACCATGTTATTTTCAATCCCTTCCAAACACCCCGTAAGAAATTCAGTCCCAGCTCTGTCACGTTAGCCCATCCAGTTTGTACAGTTGCTGCCTTCCCCAGAACCAGTCCCAATGACCCAGGAATCTGAAGCCCTTCCTTCAGCACCATCGTTCCAGTCACACTCTCATCTACCTAAAACCCCGAGTTTTGTTCTCACTTGGACACGGCACTGGTAGTAACCAAGGGATAGCTACATTTGAGGTCCTGTTTGCTAACCATGCACCTAGCTCCCTAAATTCTGATTCCCAGACCATTTCACCCTTCCTACCCAGGTCATTCCTACCAACATGGACATGACCTTTGACTGCTCATTGTCCCCCAGACGGATGTCCTGCAGACACCGCAATATTCTTAACCCCACTATCCAGGAATTACAGAAACACTGACACCTTCTTCAATTTCCTGTCTCCCCTGTGCCTATTGCCCCTCCTTCCTTTCCCCTCCCCTCCTGTACAGTCAGGCTGCTTGTGGTGCCGCAGACATGGCTCTGACTGCCCTCCCCTGAACAGCCCGCACCTTCATCAACTTCCAAACCAGGAAAATGAATTGGGAGGGAGATATCAGGATATTCTTCCATTCCCTGAATGTTTCTATTCGATTGTCTTGTCCCCTATTCCTTTTCTTCTTCTCGGCTGTCATGTCTGCAGGGTGATCTGCTCTCTGTGTGTGCTAATTACCTAACTCTCAGCATCACAGATGTCCCATAGAGTCTCTAGTTACTATCTGAGCTCCAAGACCCAGTGTTTATCTAGTACACGAACAGGGGCTATTATTTCCCAATGTAACAGAACATATTTTCCATATGACAAACATGTATTGTCAGGTCTTAAAATGCAACTTAATTAATTACTTAGAATGAAGTTAACATCAGCGGAAAAAAAACACAATCTGATTAATTCCCTTATTCAACTGTGACTTATTGAGAGTAATGTATATATTGGCTCAGAATTTCACATCTCCCTCTTATTTCTGAGTTCAACCCTTATTTCAGAAGTTGATAAAATAAATTTGCTAACTTCTATCAATTTACTGACAGTCGCTAATAACGGTGTATTATCTGCCAATGAATTTACAGCCTTTTCTCTGATTGCTCTTGTACTTCTTCAAAACTCAGTGCGGGCAGGTCCCAGTAGCAGAAAGTTATCTCTGTGACTCCCAGGGACGTGTAATCCTCCAGTTCCCACCCCACTCTGCTCCCCCACAGGGTCATGGTCTCTGTGACTCGCAGGTACATGTAATCCTCCAGCTCACACCCGACTCTGCTCCCTCATAGGGTCACCGTTTCTGTGACTCCCAGGTACATGTAATCCTCCAGCTCCCATCCGACTTTGCTCCCTCACAGGGTCACCGTTTCTGTGACTCACAGGTACAGGTAATCCTCCAGCTCCCACTCCACTCCGCTCCCTCACAGTGTCACCGTCTCTGCGAATCCCAGGGACGTGTAATCCTCCAGCTCCCACTCCACTCTGCTCCCTCACAGGGTCACCGTCTCTGTGACTCCCAGGGACGATTAGGCCTCGATCCTCAGTTGCTGCCTCTGCAACTCCCAGTTATGTTAGCCTCATGCTCCTACTCCAAGTTGCTCCATCACATGGTCACTCCCTCTGTGACTCGGTGCTGATTTCGAGACTACTGCTCTGCTGCTTCTCCAACTCCAAGTCCTCCTCGGCCTCGATCCTCGCTACTGATTAATATTCTCCTGTTCTGTGCTGCTCTCTCTCAGGTTCCCTCCCCTTGTGACTCCGAGGTAATGGTAGGCTTCAAGCCTCAACTAAGATTTATAACATCCCATTCCGCACTGCTGTCTTACAGAATCGTTGTTGTGCCTGGACGACAGTGGGAAAGAGGAGGGTAGACAGAGCAGAGGGTGTTACAGTGACTGAGCGAGCTGTATGGGATGGAACAGGTTATCTGGGGAGCTCGGCAGACCTGCAGTGTCGAAAGCAGGTTATTGGAAGATACAGTAAGAGTTGCAGACACTGAAGAAGGCGAAGGAAATAGAGAGATAGTGGCTTGTTCATGACGGAGCTTTGTAGAGTCAAAAGTTATCGAGATGTGGAGACTTCAACAAATACAAATTGAGAGCCAGCAAGTGTTGTATGGTAGTCGAGACTGTTGGATGTTACAGAGTTAGAAGATTTGCAGTTACTGGGGGGAATATAAAATTTTGGAGCACTGGTGGTGTTCAAGGATCCTCAGGACATGAGGTGGTGCAGAGAATGGGAGCGTTCCAAATATTGGGATTATAGGGGCTGGAAGTCCTGAGATGGATAAGGAGGATGAAAAGTGCCATTGTGGCACACGCAACCATCGTAATTACAGAGATTTAGGAAGGGAACCTGTGCTATCATTGATTACAGTTATATGGAGTGTTCCAGAAGCTGAAGGGGTTACACATTTTAAAAGGGAGAGATCTATTGTGATCAGAAGTTTAAACAAGAATAAATGAATTTCAGTGATCACTAGCACAGATGGGAATGGAGGAGGTGAGATATTATGAGGAACTGTCAGATTTATATGGCGGGGAGTATGTAGGATATGAAAGGGAGAGCTGAATTGTCTGTATGCAGTTACAGACATCAGGAAAAGCACCTGCTGGATGGGACACAGATAACAACAGTTCCAACGGCTGGTGCAGTATCTCAGGAAGGCAGCTCACTACCACTTTCTCAGGGACAACTCCAAATCACCAATAAATGCTGGCTCAGCCAACAAAGCTCATGTTCATGAATGAATGAAGGAATAAAAGATCTATAAGTAGCATTGTGGTCACTCAGGCAGGCCCTTTCAACAGTACTTCACAAACCCGGAACCACTATCCCCTGGAACGACAGGAGCTCCAGATGCAGATGAACACCAAACATTTACACGCTCCATCCTCCCAGCGCTGTGTCTGTCCCTACACCCAAAGGACTGCAGTGGGTCAGGAAGACTGCTCACCACCACGTTCTCCAGGGAATTACAGGTGGGAAGGTAATGGTGAAACTCAGTTGTTTACAGCCAGACAGAAAAATAAATCCAGTAGTGGGTGTGAAATGAAATTTCCGTTTCAGAACAACATGCTGAGCGTGGATAGAGGATTTGTCTGATTGGCACAAAACAGAGAGTGTGAAGAAAGGGGTCTTTTTCACGATGGGAACTGGTGATGGGGGAGCTCCGCAGGGGTCAGTGTTGGGACCACACTCGACACGTTATTCATTCAGAGTCTGGACAAAGAATGTGAAGGGGTATGAGAAATGGATTTCCAAGAAAGATCCCAGCGATGAATATTGTGTCATCTGAGGAGCAGGTGAAGTCTCTGGGTCTGCACTTGATGAAGTTTAGGCGGCGGCGGCGTAGAACATTGTTCAAACTTACAGAATACTGAGGGGCCTGGATGGAGTGGGCGGGGGCAAGATGTTTCCACGAGCAAGAGAGACTAGGGGACAAGGGCACAGCTTCAGAGTGAAGGGACGACCCTTCTGAATAGAGATGTGGAGGAATTTATTCAGCCAGAGGGTGATGGATCAGTGCAACTCACTGCATTATGGGGCTGTGGATGCTAAGTGATTCAGTGTATCTAACTCAGAGATAACTCGGTTCTTGCTGAGTGAGAAGATCACGTGTTACCCGGAGTAAGTGAGAGATTGGGGTTGAAAAACAATTCAGCCATAAGCAAATAGTGGAATAGACCCGATGGACCGAATGGCCTAATGCTGCTCCTATACATGATGGTCTGATGGTCTGCCCTTTTTCTGTAGGTTTCCAAGTGTGCACTTATCATTTCTGGCATATTGTTTACCATACATTCCAGCACTTTCCTGATTATTGTTGTCACCACTTGGTTTCCGATCAAATGCAGAAAGCTACATCACAGAGTAACTTAAGAATCATCGTGTATAAATCTCAGAAAGGTTGCATACGGGGCCAGCAGGACATAGAGAAGGCAAATGGAATGCTGGCATTGATTTCAAAGGGAATGGAGAATAAAAATAGGGAAGGCTTGTAACAACTATAGAGGACTCCAGTCTGCACAGACTGAGAATACTGTGAACAGGTTTGGTCCCCTATCTGGAGGGAAAATGTCCTTGCATTGGAGGCAGCCCAGAGAACGTTGACCAGGCTGGTCTTCAAAATGGAGGGATATTGATGAGAAGAGGTGGAGAAGGTTGAACTTGCAGTCGTTAAAATTTAGAAAATGAGGCAAATTTATTGATACACTGAAGATTCTTGTGTTCTTACAGATTCGGTACCGAGACATTGTTTCACTGAGCAAGGATCTGTAACCGGAGATAAAGGGGAATACAGACACCAGAGAAGCTAACAGAGAAAAGATGGGTTGTAGAGACTGGAGGATGTTACAGAGTTCGGGTGGTTTGAGGTCACTGTTGGTGGTTCGAAATCAGATAGGTTGTCGGGCTGAAAGATGTCAAGGAGATTTACAGGGTTATCAGTCCTGAAGGAGTTACAACGATAGCGAGGAATATAGCGACTAGAGATTACTCAGATAGGTGTGGCCGTTGGTGCTTCAGGAGATACAGAGACTGGGAGGGTTGTCGGGACTGGAGATTACACAGATATTGGTGGTAGTTGGAGCTACAAAGGTTTTAGGAGAAAGGGAGGATTGTAGGCACTGATTGGAGACAGTTGGTGTGATACTTGGAGCTGGAGGAGTTTATAGAGCCCGGGAGGATTGTTGGTGCTGGGAGTTACACTGACATGGACAAAAGTTGGAGCTGCAGGAGAAAGGGAGATAGAGAGGGTTGAAGGGTCTGGATCAGTTCACACAGCCAGGGAGAAGTGTCGGGATTGGAAGAGCCAGAGATACTGATGGTTGTAAGGCTGCAGGAGTTCAGAGAGCTACTGAGGACTGTGAAGGCAGGTTTGCAGCATTCCCATCAGTTACACAGAGATGTGGAGTGCTGTTCTGGAGGAGGTTACAGAAATCAACAGGAATGCAGATTATGGAAGATATTAGAAAGACAGTGAGCTGTAGTATTTGAGGAGGTTACAGCGACAGGATGCGTTGAGGAGTTGGAGGCTGCTACTGGTGTTAAACATGCTGCAAGGGATCAATATCCTTACATCGATCAGGGGGATTGGAAGCTCTGGAGATAAAAAATGAGAAATGCAGTAACTGAAGAATATCACAGAGATGGGGAGGAACATATGAGGGGCATTAATCACTCAGATGTGAAAGCAGAAGTTTTCGTTAGTAGGTTTGTAAAAGACGTGAAAGGTGAGGTCGTTGTCCACAGTTAGGGGGATGGTCTCAGGCTGCAGACTGAAGGTTGAGGCTGGGACAGAATTTCAGCAGAGCAATTTCAACTGATAACCAGGTAAGAGCACAGCAGGCAATAAGGGAAAACTGATGAATTAAGCTGCATTTATTTTGATGTAAAATGCCTGACAGGTCAGGCAGATGAACGCACGGGATAGATGGGAACATGGGACTGGGAAATGACAGGAACGACAGAAACACAGCTAAGGGACGGACAGGACTCGCAGATCATTGTTCAAGAGGACTGATTCAACAGGAAGGGGAGGCAAGGGAGGAGGGGGAGTGGATCAGTGAAAACATCACTGCAGCACTGAGAGAGGATATTCCTGGGGATCGCCCAGTGAAGCTATGTTAGTGGAACTGAGAAATAAGAATGAATAATCAGTTCGATATGACTGTACTACAGGCCTGCAGTCGTCAGCGGGAAATTGAACAGCAAATGTGTCGGAGATCTCAGATATCTGTAAGAATGATAGGGTTGTAATGGTCGGGGATTTTAACTTTCTAAAACTAGACTTGGACTGCCAGAGTGTTCACAGCTTGGCTGGGAGGAATTTTTTTAGTGTGTTCAAGAAAACTGTCTCAATCAGTATGTAACTAGCCTGACTGGAGAAAGGGATAAAACCTGACCTCCCCTTGGGAAACAAGGCAGAGAAAGGGGCTGAAGTGTTTGTGGGGGAGCACTTTTGCAAAGTCACCACAATTCTATTAGTTTGAAAATAGCGATGGAAAAGGACAGGCCTGGTCCACAAGTTAAAGATCAAAACTGGCCTTGCCCCGTCCAGAAGGTATTAGGCAAGACTGTCCAAAAATTGATTTGTGGAGGCTATTTGCAAGTAAAGGAACGTCGGACAAGTGGGATTCTTTCAAAAGAGAGATAAATTAAGATGTCAGGGCCAGCATATTCCTGTTAGTGTGAAGGACAATGCTGACTCAAGTGGGAAAAATTGGATGACTGGGGATATTGAGGTGCTGGTCAAGACAAAAAGGGGACACATGTCATATACAGCCAGCTGGATTAAGTCAATCCCTTGAAGAACATTGTGGGTGTCGTATTACTCTAAAGATGGAAACCATGTGGGCGTAAAAGGGAACTGACAGAACTTTGGCAGAGAAGGTTCAGGAAAATCCAGAGATATTCTACTAGTATGTTAACAACAGAAGAATAACTCGGGACAGGATGTGACCCCTTAAATTTTAATGAAGCCATCAGTGTGTGAACCCACAGGAAATGGGTGTGATCCGAAACAAACACTTCACGACAGAACCTACTGTGGAAAACACACTGGAAAGCAGGGACATAAACAGTGATGTTTTCAAAAGAGTCCACATTGGAGAACAGGAGGTGCTGAAGGTTTTCAAACGCATTAAAATTAGACAACTGCCTTGGAAGTAATCAAGTATATCCAGGACATTGGGGTAAGTTAGGTAACTAATGTTGTCGGAAGCAATTCCACGAGACAGGACTTACATGCATTTGGAAAGGCAACGATTGATTAGGCATTGTCAGCATAGCTTTGTGCATACAAAGTCATGTCTCTCAAACTTGACAGAGTTTGTTGAAGAGGTGACCAAGGAGATGGATGAAGGCAGATCGGTGGAGGTTGTCTATCCTGACTTCAGCAAAGCCTTAGACAGGGTTTAGCGTGGTGCACTGGTTAGTAAGGTTAGATCACATGGGATCAGGGCTAACGAGACAAACAGACACAAAATGTGTTTGACAGTAGGAGACAGAGGATGGTGGGAGAGGATTGTTGTGCAGACTGGGGACTCTGACCAGCAGTGTGCCATAAGCATTAGTTCTGGGGTCACGCATGTGTATTATTTACATAAACAGGAATATATGAATTGTTGTTACTAAGTTTGTGGATAGTAAAATAAGAGTTACAGTGAGCAGTGAATACAATTATCAAAGGTGACCTGAACCAATTGAGCCAGTGGGTTAAGAAATTAAAGATGGAGCTGAATTTGTTAAGACAAACCAGGGACGACTAACACAACTAATGGCAGAGCTCTGGACAGTGTTGTCGAATGGAGAGAGACCAAGGGCTGCATTTGCATTGTTCCTTGGAAGTGACATCACAGGTGGAAAGGATGGGGAAAACAGATTAGGCACACTAGCCCTCATGGGTCAGGGCATTGAATACATGAGTTGGTCCATCATGATATGGTTGTATCAGACATTGCTGGATCTCCAGTTGGAGTACTGTATAGAATTCTGATCATCCTGATTTAGGAAGCATATTCTGAATCTGCAAATGGAGCGAAGATTGATGAAGATGTTACTGATGCTGCAGGGTTTGACAGAAACAGAGAGGCTGGATAAGCTGGAAAGCAACATGGGTGAAATTAGATAGATTTGGCAGATAAGGTTAAGGATAATCCAAAAAGATACTACAGCATACAAGTACAAAAAAGCTACTAGAGAGACAATAATGCCCCTCAAAGATCAATGAGGCAATCTATGCCTGGAATCACAGGAGATGGCCGCGACCTGAAATGAATATTTCTTGTCAGAAAGTACTGTGGACAAAGATTAGGAAACAAAAGAAAGAAACAGTGATGTCTTGAAAAGAGTCCCCATTACAGAAGAGGTGGTGATGGAGGTCTTAGAACACAAAGGTAGAGAAAGCCCTAGGTCCTGAACAAGTGTATCCCAGAACATTGAGGCAAAGTGGCAGTGGGGAACGTGGCAGAGATATTTGTATCATTATCCTTCATATTTCCATTGGGTGTAGCTGGCTGAGGGGTGACCGTATAAAGGTTTATAAAAACATGAGTGGTATGCGTAGGGTGAATAGTGAAGGTCTCTACCCCAGGGTAGGCGAATTCATAACTAGAGGGCAAAAATATGAGGTGGGAGACGAAATACTTAAAAACGACTAGAGGAGATCATTTCTACACAGAGAATGGTGCACATATTGAATGAGCTGCTGCTGAAGTGGTAGAGAAAAGTACAATTCCATCATGGGAAAGACATTTGGGTAGGAAAATGGAGACGACAAGGTTTGACGGGATAGGGACCAAACGCAGGCAAAAGCGACTCGTGCAGGAATCGTGGTCAGCATGGACTAGTTGGATCGAAGGAACAATTTTGATCTGCATGGCTCTTTCTCCAGTTATTGGAGGAGGAGACTACTGAGATAACGCATGTTGTAGGCACTGAAGCAAGTTACAGCGATGGATATGGTAGTCTGGAATGCAGTATATTTCAAATCTGTGGAGGGAGTATCAGGAAGGGAAGAGGTTACAGGAATAGGAACTGTTATAGGAGTTAAACATTATTGAAGACACTGGTCCACGAGATATGGTATATATACAGTGTTGGAGAGAGAACACAGAACAGATAAATCCCAGGCAGCATTCTCACACACTCATGGCAAGCCTGCTTTCCCCTCTGTTATACTGATGTTCACTAAGACATCACAAGCCTGGATAGATATCTGTGACACTCCCGATGCTGTCTCAGTTCAACAAAACTTACAGTAGGGGTGGTGATTGTCCTGGGGTGTGTCTATACTGTGCTCCCCCTCCAGCACTGTATCTAAGTCATGTCTTGTTAGCCGATGTTTGGAGCCCTCTCATTGCTCTCTGCTCTGTTCACTGTCAGTGATGTTACCTCACTGCAGGATTTATTGAAAGTTCCAGATATCCCTGTCCTTTGTCTCTCTGGCTGACTAGCCATCTTCAATGTGGTGATGTACAAGATACCCAGTAGTTGGGAAGTCTATTCTTCCTGATTACCTGCAGGAGATAGAGAAATAGGCAGGATTGGAATTTAGACTGATGTAGTGAGAATTACACATAGAGAATGGCAGTGAGTCCCACAGAGATCTGGAAAATCCCAGTCTCCATTCCTGGCCTGTGCTGTTGTGTCTCCCTGGAGTGGAGGATTCTGTTGGCTCAGGATCTGGAGTAGCTGCAAGAGCGAGAGGCGCTGACAGAGGTACAAATTGGACTCCTACAATGAGGAATACCACATGGAGAGAAACTGAGTGCTATCACCAGAGTGCAGGAAGGTATCAGGATCAAACAATCATGAAGGAAAAACGGGTTTAGCTCCATGATGCACTGGTATCAGTGTTCAGGGGTGAATAGCCTGTGAGCAGGCGAGGTGAAGACCTAGTGTTGTTATTGCTAGAGCATGTATCCAAAACCTCAGCTAATGTTCGGGGGAGGAAGGTTTGAACCCCACCATCTGAAATGGTAGGATCTGAAATAAATTATTTTAAAAATAGTAATTGACAATCTAGAAATACCATTACTGATGTACAATAGATCCAAATACTTCGCCTTTTAAGAAGGACATCTGCCCTTCCTCATGACATCCCCACAGCAAATGGTTGCCTCTCAATTACCCTCTGAAATGGCCGAGTAAGTTACTCAGCTGAACGGCAGCTAGGGCTGGGCAAGAAAGGCTGGTTAGCCAGAGACATCCATATCCCATACTTGACTTGTTAAAAAAATCCATTCCGATGGTCCCACTGAAACCGTGCTTGGGCCAGTGACCTAGCCAATCATGTCAGTAGGTTTATGGACAGGACTTTAAACTGACAGAGACGACGCAGGGACAGGTGAAAGGAGCTTTCCAAATCCAAAGAGAAAAGGTGACGCATCAGAACATCACGGGGAATGTGGCCGTAGACAAGCAGAAAGGAACAGGATGGGACAGAGTTTAACTAAAACTATACATCAGCGAATCGATTTGCGACAGGAAATTGTGGGAAAGAATAAATTACGTATTTTTTTGGAATGGACAAAGTCTCTTCAATAAGGTGGATGGATTTGCGACACAGAGATGAAAGAGATTTAAACACCAGAGATACGTGGTGACATGACGAACAAAAGGTGAACAGGAATATTCAATAGTTCACAGACTTGCAGAAACTCGGGAAAAATGGGTAACGCTAACAATAATGGAAACCAAAAGCATTACAGACGAAGCATTTTGCCGCAGATCATGAAGTAGAGTCAGGCTGAATGTAAATTCTGGCTACTACTTGCCAAGGACACAAGCAGCAGAACAGTTTGAGCCACCGAACAGCATTTCATTGCTCATCACTGCATTACACAGGAACTCATTGGAATTTTTTGACAAAGGCATTGTGATAATTTCGGAAAACTTCAATATTTGTATAATCTGGGACAAACACACGGTTAACATTGATATTGGAAGAGGAGATCGGTTAATTTTTTTTCAGTGTTTCCTTGAAAACCAGATTGTGCAACTGGCTAGGGACATAACTATCGCAGAGCGACCGTGTGATGAAACTTAGTGAAGGAGTCATGTCACCTGCAGAGATCCTTCGGGAAATTGTGATAAAGTGCAGTTTAAATAAATATAAAGTTTTAAAGTGAATCACAGAGGACAAGCTCCAACTAGAAACAAAAATAGCCAAGTACATATTTGTGAGTGGAGAACTGACCAATGTAAACAGGCTAAACAGACTGAGACATGTGTCTGTAAATGGACAGCAGAATATATTTGAAGGAATTGTGTAAAACTCTCAACAGAAGGACATTCCACTTAACAGTAAAAACCTCAGCAAGATATTCCCAGTGCTCCCGCACTCAGGACATAAGGGATCATACTAGATTATGAGGCTGAGAAGATCACCACAAAGTACTTAAAATCCTGAATGAGAGAGAGTGTTTTAGGAGTAAATTTTAAATGGTTTGCAAAGCGTCCGCTCGCAGGAGGAGGGCTGTGGGATGGGGAATCATTGTCAGGGTTTATTGACACGATAGGAACAGGGAGAGGTGAAGGTGCTGGAGATGGTGAGAGTGTTACAGGGAGTGGTCAGGGACTGAACCGTGTTACAAAGTCAGTATGGATCATTGCAGTTGGAGGGGTTTGCAGATGTAGAGAGAGACATATGTATTTTTATTTATTCATTCATGGGATGTGGGTGTCACTGCCTGGACAAACATTCTTTGACCCCACTGCTAATTACCCAGAGGGTAGCTCAGAGTCAGCCATATTGCTGTGGTTCTGGAGTCCAATGTTGGCCAGACCAGGTTAGAATATTTAATGTCCTTCCTTAAAGGAAGTAAGTGAACTAGATGAGTTCTTCCTACTGATCAAAAATGTTTTTATGGTGGTCTCATCAATACCTTTTACAGGTAGAACATGACATCCCAACTCTTACTCTTAATGCTCTCCCAAATGAAGGTAACCATCCCAAACGCCTGCTTCACCAGCCTGTCTATCTGTTACACCACACTCAAATAACAGTGTACCAGCGTCCCTGGGTCACTGACCGACAACACTACCCAGGGCCTGAACATTAACTGTACAAGTCTCACCCTGGTTTGTTTCACCAAAATGGAACACTTCACATTTATCTAATTAAACTCTATCTGCTATTCTTCAGCTCACTATCCCAACAGTACTGTTAATCTTGTTGCATCATATAATCTTCTCCACTATCTAATTTACCACCAATGTCAGTGTCACCCAAGGAGCTTACTTACCAGGAAACCAATATTCCCATCCAAACCATATATACAAATGACAAACAACAGGGGTCCCACTACACCGCTGGTCACATGCCTCCATTCAGAAAAACATGTCGCCCATCACCTTCTGTCTCCTACCATCAAGCCAATTTTGTATCCAGTTCACGAGCTCCTCCAGAATGCCATATCCTTTTTACACTGATCTGAGCTTATTACCCAGTTTACCAGACAGAACATAGTACACAGAACAGTTCAGCCCAAGGCCCTTCGGCCATGATGCTATGCCAACTTTTTATCCGACTGTAAGATCAAACTAACCTACATACCCTTCATTTTATTATTATCCATGTGTCTATCCAAGAGTCTATTAAATGTCCCGAATGTATCTAATGTTACTACCACCATTTGCAGTCCATCCAGCTACCTACCATTCTCTATCCTCTTATCCATCCTCCAATTACCTGAAAGTTATGCCGCCTTATAATAGCCATTAAGCCATAGGAGAAAAAGTCTCTGACTATTCACTGTCGCTGTGCCTCTCATCACCTTGTTCACCTCTACCAAGTCACCCCACCCCTTTCTTCACTCCAATGAGAAAAAAATTAGCTCCCACAAACTTTCTTCATACGAAATGCCCTACATTCCAGGCAGCATCCTGGTAAATCTCCTGTGTACACTCTCTAGAACTTGTACATCCTTCCTGTAAAAATGGGACCAAAATTGAACACAATATTCCATGTGTGATCTCACCGGGTCACTATAGAGAAGCAGTAAAACCTAACGGCTCTTAAAATCAATCGTCTTGCTAAGGAAAGCCAACACAACATATGCCTTTTTAACAACCCTACCAACTTGTTTGGCAACTTTGAGGGATCTATGGGCATGGACCCCATGATCTCTCTGTTCCTCCGCACTGCCAAGTATTCTGTCTTTCACCCTGTATTCTGTAATCAAATTCGACCTTCCAGAATGAATCACTTCACACTGTTCCAGATTGAACTCCATCTGCCACTTCCAGCCCAGCTCTGTGTCCTGTCAATGTTCCATTGCAAACTCCAACAGCCCTCCACATTCCCCACCACTCCACCAACCTTGATGTGATTGGCAAACTTACTAACCCACTCTCCAACATCCACATCCAAGTTATTTACAAAAACCACAAAGAGCAGAGTCCCAGAGCTGATTGTTACAGAACCCCACTGGTCACTGAGATCCAGGCTCAATACTGTCCGTCTGCTGCCATCCTCTGTCTTCTCTGGGCTATCCAATCCTGTATCCAGATAGATAGATTTCCCTGTATCCCAATCATCCTTCTTTTCTGAATGAGCCATTAAGTATTCTGTCATATCCTCAAATAATTCAATAAGGTTTGTGAGGCATGACCTACCCCTCACAAACCCATGCTGACTGTCTCTAATTTAACAATGGTTTTCCAAGTAGTCTAAAATCCTGTCTTTAGAGTCATCGGCAATAATCTGCACACCACAGACATTAGACCAAATCTGTAATTTCCAGGATTCTGCCTCCGTAATATGGTCCAGACTCTACAAATCTTCTCTCCTCTGCCATGTTCCCCAGAAGGAGGGTGGTGGCGGTTACAGAGGTAGGGAGGGATATCAGGACACGAGGACATTAGGAGGTTTGCAATGCCAAAAGGAGGCTTCAGTAATTGTGAGGTTTAATGGTGATGAAGGCATTTGAGGAGGGAGGTAGGATTGTAGGGAAATGAGAGGTTTCTTAGTTTAGGTGTTTTGCTCGGGCTGCAAGAGGTGACTGAGTTGGGGAGGTTTAAGGACTGATGGATATTACATAAACTTGTGATTTCGGTTGCAGTGGCAGGAAGAGTATGCAGGAAGCTGGAGAGTATGGGGTCTGAAATAAGTTACACAAATGAGGAGAGTTGTCAGGAGTGGAGGTGTTTACGAAGACAGCAATGGTCTCATTTGGAGCAGAGGACCCAGATTGGGAGGGATGTGGGGACTGGAGGTGGTTTCACGAGGAGGGAGGACCACAGAGCCACAGGAGGTTACAGAAATGTGGAGAGCTGCAGGGCTGACTGGTTAATGGAGTTGGGAATGTTGGAATGGATACAGAAGTTTACAGGGATATGGATGTTTGTTGGACAGGGCTGGATTACACAGACAGGGAGTGTTTTAGGGAGCTGAACAGATTACAGAGATAAAGAGGTTTGTATCATCTGAAGGAACAAACAGAGATATGGAGGGTCATCGTGATTGAAGATGTTTATAGATATAGGAAGGCTTAGGTTCTGGGGGTCATTTAGACATGGAGGGTGTGAAATCTGGATTCCTTTTTGAGAGATTGGGGTAGCAAGTTTGGTTGGAGACAGTTTCACAGATAAGGGAGCATAGCACAAACAGAAGGAAGTTCCTGTGGTAGGGAGGGTTCGAGTGGATAGTGATGTTTACACAGATGGGGGGAAGAGCTGGAGAATGTTATAGAGATGGGTAGGTGGATGAAGATACAGGAGGAGCTTAAATTTACAGGGTGGATGATAGTGACGGGAGGATATTACATTGTTTATGAGTCTTGTAGGAACAGGATCGGGAGTCGCCCAGACATTGGAATGGGATCTACAGATCGTGAGTGTTGCAGGGACCTGAGAGGATAACACAGATAGGGATGGTGTTAGGGTCTCCACAGACTGATGGCGTTTTAGGGACTGGAAGAGATTTGGTAGATAGGGAAGGCTGTAAGAGCTGCAGGAGCTTATGGAGAGTTGAAGATTTGGAGCAGTTCACAGAGGAAGGGTTCTCCAACAGGAGTAGGTCACAGATAGTGAGGGCTGTGTGGCCTGAGAAAGTTAAAGAGAGGGAGCGTTTTCAGGTCCGGAAGATATTACACTAACAGGAACAGTTGAAGAGACTGAAGCAAAAATGCATGCAGAAGGATACACAGATAGGCAGGTGAGTAGGGACTGAAGGTGAATACACAGACATGGAGGGTTGTTTTGTTAGACGGAGCTTAGAGGGATAGCGACCTGTGTTGGGATTTACACAGATAGGGAAGGTTGTGTCTTTGGTGAAGGTTACACTTATACAGACAGTGTTAAAGAGTGTTTAATGGATTACAGAAGAACTAAGAGAGAATGAATTCTGGGGACTGGAGCAGATTACAGACACAGAGATGGCTGTCGGCTTGAAGAGAGCTTCTACAGATCCTCAGTGCTGTAAGGCTGGAGGGAGATTACAATAATAAGGGTTACCTACACTTAATGACAATTTTGATATAGAGAAAGTCTCAGAACGGGACTGTCAAAAGGAAGTATAGACAGTCCAGATGAGTTTACAGAGATATAAAGGTTTTTGGGTTTTCAGGATGGAACAGTGATTGGGAGTGATGTAACAAATGGCAATAGTTATCGGGAGGATTCGAAAAGCAGAAAGAGATGACAGTCATATCGATCGCGGTAAGGACTGGAGAAGCTTACATCAGCAAGGAATGTTATAGAAATTGTTGGAGATTTCACATATAAGGAGAGTATTGGGGATGAGCTGAAAATGTGTTGCTGGAAAAGCGCAGCAGGTCAGGAAGCATCCAAGGAACAGGAGAATCGACGTTTCGGGCATCAGCCCTTCTTCAGGAAATGATTTTCAGTTCTGATCTCCAGCATCTGCAGTCCTCACTTTCTCCTCGAGTATTGGGGATGAGGCAAGGTTCAAGAGACAGGGATGGTTGACAGGACTGGACAATAACCTGAATAGAATCTCCACAGACTGGAATTAGGCCATTTGGCCCAATGAGTCCACACCAATCCTCTAAAGAGCATCCTAACCAGACCTATCCCTCTCCCTGTCCAATAAACCCTGCATTCCTCATGGTGAACTCACCTAAAACACACTTGCCTGAATACTACAGTCAATTTATGATGGCCAATCATGTATCGTGCAAATGTTGGACTACAGCAGGAAACCAGAGCACCTGGAAGAAACCCACACAGTCGCGGGGAGAACATGCAAAGTCCACACGGACAGTCGGCCAAGGCTGGAATTGAAGCCAGGTTCCAGGCACAGTGAGGCTGATTATACAGAGCACTCCAGAGATTGGACTAGGTCACAAAGTTCACAAGGGTTTATTGGAACAGGAGGAAAATATAGTCAGGAACAGGAGAAGCTTACATAGATGGTGTCCATGAGAGGGACTGGAGGAGGTTAACGCAATAGGGAGGGTTGTGCATTCTCTCAACAATTAGAGGTAGGGATGGTTGGGGAGACTGGATGAAGTTAGTCATACTCAGAGTTGTACACACTCTGAGTAATGGCAGATGGAGTTTACTTCTGATCACTGTGAGGTAATGCACTGTGGGAAGTCTCATAAGCGAACGATATACATCATGAAGGGTAGGTCCTCCTGGAGAACTGAGTAACACCGGGACCTTGGTGGGCAAGTCCCTGGATACCTGAAGGTGTCAGCACAGGTTGACAGGGTGGGGAAGGCACCTGAACTGGGAGCAGGAGGGGGAACCACATCCTGATGGGGCGAATTGTTAGAGCTGCTTGAGAGGATATAATCTAATCTGGCAGGGTGTTGGACCTTAAACAGTCATAAGACCAGAAAGAAGATTGAGGTTGGTGCACAAGTTAAAGACAGCAATTTCAGTAGACAAGGCAGGCAAGAACATAGCAGGGAATGGGGGAGGGGGAACTGATGATGAAACTGCATTTATTTCGATGCAAGGGGCCTGACAGCTAAGGAAGATGAACTCAGGGCATGGATTGGAACATGGGACTGGGAGATTATAGTTATCACAGAAACAAAGCTGAGGGAGGGGTAGGACTGGCAGCTCATTGTTTCAAGGTAGAGATGCTACAGGAAACATCGAAGGGGAGGCAAGAGAGGACCCGTGGTGGTGGGTTTTCATTGCATGAATCATTACATCAGTACCTAGAGAGGATATTCATGTGGGATCGCCCAATGAAGCTATGTTAGTTGAACTGAGAAATAAGAATGGGTCATCACTCTGACATGATTATCGTACTGACCCTGAATATTCAGTGGCAGACTGAGGAACAAACCTATTAGGAGATCTCAAATATCAATCATAATATAAGGGCTGTTATGATTGGGCTTTTTGAACTTTCCAAACCTAGATTGGGACTGTCAATGTTCAGCGTTTGCAAGGGAGGAATTTGCTAATTGTGTTCCAGAAAACTCCCAATCAATATGTAAATGGTCTGAAAAGAGAAAGGGGCAAAACCTGACCTCCCCTTTGGAAACAAGGTAGGAAAAGGGACTGGCGTGTGAGTGGGAAAGCATTTTGCCAAAGTGACTCAATTCTATTAGTTTGAAAATAGCGATGGACAAGAACAGGGCTGGTCCCCAGGTTCAAGTTATAAAATGGGGCCAGAGTAATCTTGATAATATTAGCCAGGAACTCTCAAAAGGTGATTGGGGAGTCTATTTGCAGGGAAAGGGAAGTCGGGTAAGTGAGAATATTTTAAAAGTGAGATAAATTGAGTGATCACCACCAGCATGTTCCTGTTTGTGTGCAGGTCAATGCAGACAGCATTTGTAAACACTTGCTGTCTACTGATGGTTTGGTCAAGGAAAAGGGGGTACATGTCAGGTATAGCCAGCTGGATCAAGGGGCTGAGGATCACAGGGGCTGTAGGAATACACTTTGTGTAGAAATCAGGATTACAGAAAGTGTACATGCATTACATAGAACATAGAACATAGAAAAATACAGCGCAGTACAGGCCGTTCGGCCCTCGATGTTGCGCCGACCGAAGCCTACCTAACCTACACTAGCCCAATAACCTCCATATGCTTATCCAATGCCCGCTTGAATGACCATAAAGAGGGAGAGTCCACCACTGATACTGGCAGGGCATTACATGAACTCACAACCCGCTGAGTAAAGCCTTGGCAGAGAATGATCAGGAGAATCCAAAAGTGATTGTATAAATATATTGAGTAAAAGATTAATTCGAGACAAAATGCTGTCCCTTAAAGATCAGTGAGACCACTGATGTGTGGAACAGCAGGATACATCTAAGAACTTAAACACATTTTTTTTACTCTAGAACTTATTGTGGACAAAGACTGGGGAACTCAGGGAACCAGAATAATACGTTAGACCACATTTGGAGTTCTCTGCAATTCCAGTATCCCCGCTATAGGAAGAATGTTGTGACAGTTGAAAGTGCTCAGAAAAGGTTGACAAGATATTGCCAGGGTTACTGCTGAATAAGATGGGGTTACTTTCTCTGGAGCATCAGAGACTGAGGGGTGACCTGACAGAGGTTTATATAAACATGAGGGGTATGAATTGGGTAAACATTCAAGGTCTTTTCCCAGGGGTTGGAGAGTCTAAATCTAGAGGGCATAGGTTTAAGGTTAAAGGGGAAAGGTTTAAACGGCACTGAAGGGACAGCTTTTTGATGCACACGGTGGTGTGTGTATGGAATGAGCTGAGAGAGAAAGTAGCAGATACTGATACTACGACTGCATTTAAGAGATATTGGATGGGTATATGAATAATAAGGGTTTAGAAGTACATGGGCCAAATGCTGGCAAATGGGATGTATTTACTTACATCTTCTGGTCAGCATCGACGAGTTGGACCGAAGGGTCTGTTTCAATGCTGTACATTTCTATGACTTGAAAATAGTGCATGTTATAGAAGGTTTTAAAACACAAAGTTATGGAAAGCCCAAGGATCTGATTAAGTGTATCACAGAACATTGTGGAGCCCCGAGCAAAGATATTTGTACCATTGATAACCATGTGTGATGTGCTGGAAAGGCTGGAGGGTGGCACAGTGGACAGTGAAGACGTTGTATTCGAGGATAAAGCGGATGGCCCTCAGGACAACTCCATACAAACCTTTCACGGTGGACGCTGCAAGACTTGTCAGATTGTGGACATAGATACCACTATTACGCGTGGGAAAACCTCCCACCTTGTACACGGCAAAATGCTGTCCCTTAAAGATCAATAAGACTACTGATGTGTGGAACAGCAAGATATGTCTAAGACCTTGAACACATTTTTTTTACTCCAGAACTTATTGTGGACAAAGACTGGGGAACTCAGGGAACAAGAGTAATATGTTAGACCCCATTTGGAGTTCTCTGCAATTCCAGAATCTCCGCTATAGGAAGGATGTTGTGAAAGTTGAAAGTGCTCAGAAAAGATTGAAAGTACTCATGTGACTCAGCCAACGTTGTCTATCTTATACATTGCAGGCAAGGATGCCCGGAGGCATGGTACATTGTGGAAACCGAGCAAAGGGTATGGCAACGGATGAATGGGCACCGCACAACAATCAACAGACAGGAGGGTTTCCTCCCATTTGGGGAACATTTCAGTCGTCCAGGACATTCAGCCTCGGACCTTCAGGTGACCATCCTCCAAAGGCGGACTTCGGGACAGGCAGCAGAGAAAAGTGGCCGAGCAGAGGCTGATAGTTAAGTTCGGTACCCATAGGGAGGGCCTCAACCGGGACCTTGGGTTCATGTCACATTACAGGTGATCACCATTGCACTACACACACACACAGATATTCCTACATACACAGATATTCCTACACACACACTCTCACATACACACACAGACGGGCACAAAGACACCCACACACACCCTTAGAGCCACACACACTCCCACACTCAAACATGCACTACCTCACAGACTTCAGACACTCTGCACCCACTCCAGACACACTTTCTCACACTCACAACCCCCCCCCCCCCCCAGACAGCAAACACACACAGACAGACAAAGACCCCCAGGCACACATATATTTTGTGGGGTGAATTTCTACTTACAGGATTACATTGTTCTTTGCTCAAAAACTGCATGCATTCATGTAGAACTCTGAGCTCAAAAAGTGCATGAATTTATGTCAAACTCTTAACTCACTTTTTAGATTAGAATCAATCTAAATATCAGGGCCTAGACAGTGAACACAGGGGTCTAATACCTTCAACATATTGTCCAGCTATCACCATTGTTCACAGCTAACACGAGAATGCAACTTTAAAAAAAATGTTTTGTGAAACACATGAAAGAAGTGAAACTATCACTGTATTCTAAACGATGAAACGCTTAACAGACAATCAATTTTCCAATGTATAATGTCAGTTACATCACACTGTAATTTTTTGCCATAAATTCTGTGTTACGATCGAGCTCTCCACTGTCACCTGATGAATGCGCATTGTTCCGAAAGCTAGTGTGCTTCCAATTAAACCTGTTGGACTATAGCCTGGTGTTGTGTGATTTTTAACTCTCTTCAATAAGGTAGATTGATTTGTGACACAGAGATAAAAGAAATTTAGACACAAGAGAGACGTGGTTACAGGGCAAACAAAAGGTGGGCATAAATATTCAATGGATCACAGCCTTGTGGATACTCAGGCAAAATGGGTAACGCTAACAATAATGGATAACAAAGGCAGTACAGAGAAATCATTTGACCTCAGATCATGACGTAGAGTCAGTCTGAATGTAAATTCTGGCTACTACTTGCCAAGGACACAAGGAGCAGAACAGTTTTAGCCACTGAACAGCATTCCATTCCTCATCACTGCATTACACAGGAACGCATTGGAATTTTTTAACAAACACTTTGTGATAATTTTGGGAAACGTCAATATTCCCTTCATCTGGGACAATCACACTAACAACAGTGATATTGGATGAGGAGTTCAGAGATTTTTTTATCAGTGTTTCTTTGAATAACAAATTGTGCAACTGGCGGGGACATAACTATCTCAGAGCGACCGTTGTGTGATGGAACGTCGTGAATGAGTAATGTCACCTGGAGAGATCCTTCGGGATATTGTGATGAAGTGCAGTTTAAAGAAATATAAAGTTTTAAAGTGAATCATAGAAAGGACAAACTACAACTAGAAACAAACACAGACAATGACATGGGTTTGAGAGGAGAACTGACCAAGGGAAAGAGGCGAAACAGACTGAAATCTGTGCCTATAAATGAACAGTGGAAAACATTTGAAAGGACAGTGTAAATCACTCAACAAAAGAACATTCCACTGAAGCAGACAAAACCTGAGCAAGAAATTCCCACCGGCCCCTCACTCAAGACAAAATGTATCATATTAGATTATGAGGCTTAGAAGATCACCAAAAAGTACTTAAAATCCTGAAGTGAGAGAGTGTTTTAGGAGTAAGTGTTAAAGGGATTGCAAAGGGTCTGCTAGCACGAGTTGGGCAGTGGGAAGGGGAATCCTTGTCGGGGTTCAATGTCACAAACGGAACAGGGAGAGGTGAAGGTGCTGGAGGTGGTAAGAGTGTTACTGAGAGTCGTCAGGACCTGAACAATGTTACAAAACCAGTACGGATCGCTGCAGCTGGAGGGGTTTGCAGAGTTCGAGAGGTACATATATATTTTTCTTTATTCATTCATGGGATGTGGGTGTCACTGTTAATTACCCAGAGGACAGCTCAGAGTTAGCCATATTGCAATGGGTCTGGAGTCACATGTGAGCAGGCCAGGTTAAAATGTCAGATCGTCTACACAAAAGGAGGTCAGTGAACCAGATGAGTTCTTCCCACTGATCAACAACGCTTTTATGGTGACCTGACCAATGTCTTGTACAGATAGAACATAACATCCCAAATTCTACTCTCAATGCTCTACCCAATGGAGGTAACCATCCCAAACGTCTACTTCACCAGCCTGTCGACCTGTGACACCACTTTGAAAGAACTGTGTACCTGCATCCCTGGGTCACAGACTGACAACACTACCCAGGGCCCGAACATTAACTGCACAAATCCCGCCCTGGTTTGTTTCACCAAAATGGAACACCCCACCTTTATCTAATTAAACTCCATCAGCTATTCTTAAGCCCACTATCCCAGCAGTACTGTTCATCCTGTTGTATCATAGATAACCTTCATCACTGTCCTGTTTACCACCAATTTCAGTGTCACCCAAAAAACATAGTTAACTTACTTGACAATATTCCCATCCAAACCATTTATCCAAATGACAAACAGCAGTGGACCCACTCCACCACTGGTCACATGCCTCCAGTCTGAAAAACAACATGTCTCCCACCACCCTCAGTCTCCTACCATCCAGCCCAATTTTCTGTCCAGTTGACTAACTCCTCCTGAACGCCATAACCTTCTACATTCATCTGAGCTAATTACCCAGTTTACCATCCGACACGTAGAACACAGAAGAGTACAGAACAAGACCCTTCGGAATTGATGACATGCCAATCTTTTATCCGACCATAAGATCAAAAATAAAAGTGGCAGATAGAGTTTAATTCAGATAAATGCGAGGTGCTGCATTTTGGGAAAGCAAATCTTAACAGGACTTATACACTTAATGGTAACGTCCTAGGGAGTGTTGCTGAACCAAGAGACCTTGGGGTGCAGGTTCATAGCACCTTAAAAGTGGAGTCGCAGATAGATAGGATAGTGAAGAAGGCGTTTGTTATGCTTTCCTTTATTAGTCAGAGTATTGAGTACAGGAGTTGGGAGGTCATGTTGCGACAGTACAACGCATTGGTTAGGCCACTGTTGGAATATTGCGTGCAATTTTGATTTCCTTACTATCGGAAAGATGTTGGGAAACTTGAAAGGGTTCAGAAAAGATTTACAAGGATGTTGCCAAGGCTGGAGGATTTGAGCTGTAGGCAGAGGCTGAACAGGCGTGGGCTGTATTCCTTGGAGGGTCGGAGGCTGAGGGGTGACATTATAGTGGTTTACAAAATTATGAGGGGCATGGATAGGGTAAATAGACAAAGTCTTTTCCCTGGGTTTGGGGTGTCCAGAACTAGATCGCATAGGTTATGGATGAAAGGGGAAAGATATAAAAAAGACCTAAGGGGAAACTTTTTCATGCAGAGGGTGGTATGTGTATGGAATGAGCTGCCAGAGGAAGTGGTGGAGACTGGTATAATTGCAACATTTAAGAGGTATTTGGATGGGTATATGAATAGTAGGGGTTTGGAGAGATATGGACCGGGTGCTGGCAGGTGGGACTAGATTGGGTTGGGATGTCTGGTCATCATGGACAGGTTGGACTGAAGTGTCTGTTTCCATGTTGTACAACTCTACGACTCTAACTTCCATACCCTTCATTTTATTATCATCCATGTGCCTATCCAGAAGTACATTAAATGTCCCTAATACATCTAATTTTACCGCAACCGCTGGCAGTGCATTCCACTCAGCCACCACTCTGTATGTAACGAACCTACCTATGAAATCTCCCCTTAACCATCAACTAATCACCCGAGAATTATACCCCCTTGTAATAACTACTTATATGAGGGTTAAAAAATATCTCTCTCGATTCACTATCTATGACTCTCATCACCTTGTTCACCTCTGCCAAGTCATCCCTCACCCTTCTTCACGCCAATGAGAAAAGCCTTAGATCCCTCAAACCTTCGTCATATGACATGCCCTCCAGTACAGGCAGCATCCTGGTAAATCTCCTCTTTACCCTCTCTAAAGCTTCCACATTCTTCCTGCAATGAAGGGACCAAATCTGAACACAATATTCCAAGTGGGGTCGAACAAGTGGAGTCTCTATAGAGCTTCAGCATAACCTCACAGCTTTAAAACTCAATCCCCAAACTAATGAAATACCACACAATATATTGCTTCTGAACAAGCCAATCAGCTTGGGTGGCTACTTTGACGGATCTATGGACTTGGAACCCAAGATCCCTCTGTTCCTCCACACTGCCAAAGATCCTACCTTTAACTCTGCATTATGCATTCAAATTTAATCTTCAACATTAATGACTTCACACTTTTCCCAGATTGAACTCCATCTGCCACTTCTCAGCCCAACTCTGCATCCTGTCAATGTTCCGTTGCAACCTACAATAGCCCTCCACACTATCAACCACTCCACCAACCTTTGTGTCATTGGGAAACTTACTAACCCCTCTTTCAATCACACATCCAAGTCATTCATAAACTCACAAAGAGCAGAGGTCCTGTAACCTCTCCCTGCAGAAAACCACTGGTCACTGAGCTCCAGGATGAATGCTTTCCATCTATCATCACCGTCAGTCTTCTGTGGGCCAGTAATCCTGTATCCAGACAGACAGGTTTCCCTGTATCCCATGCCTCCGTACTTTCTGAATGAGCCATAAAGATGGTTTGTCACATTCTTTAAAGATTCAATAAGATTTGTAAGGCATGACCTGCCCCTTACAAAACTATGCTGACTATCTCTAATCAAACTATGGTTTTCCAAGTAATAATAAATCCTGTCTCCCAGAGTCCTCTCCAATAATCTGCACACCATAGACATAAGACTGACACGTGTGCAATTCCCACAATTATCCCTATTCCCTTTCCTGAACAAAGGAATAATATTTTCCTGCCTCCAATCATCTGGTCCGACTCCAGTGGACAGTGAGGCTGCAAAGGTCATCACCAGGTGCTCAGTAATCCACTCCATTGTTTCCTGTCGTAACTTTGGATGCATCCAGTCTGGTTCAGTGACTTATCTGTCCTTATCTTTTACAAAATTCTCAGCACATCCTCCTTCTTAACATCCACCTGTTCATGTACATCAGCCTGTTTCACGCTGTCCTCACAAACGACAAGTCCCTTCTCAGCAGTGAATACTGAGGCATCGTATTCATTAAGGACCTCCCCTACCACCTGTGACTCCAGGCACAAGTTCCTTCCACTATCCCAGATTGGCCTTATCCTCACTCTGGCCTTGCTCTTGTTCCTCGCATAAGTGGAGAATGCCTCACGGTTTTCCTTACTCCTTCCCAACAATGCTTTTTTATGCCCCCTTCTAGTTGCCCTAAGTCCATCTCTTGGTTCCTTCCTGGTACCTTCAGAGAATCCCTACAGTGTGTAAATGGGCCATTTGGCCCAACACCTCCATACCAACCCTCCAAACAGTATCCAACCCAGCGCCATTCCCCCACCCTATTACTCTCCGTTTGCCCTGACCAATGTGCCAAACCTACCCATTCGTGAACACTATGGGTAATTTAGCATGGATGAATCACGAAACTGGCACATCTTTGGGCTGTGGGGGGGAAACCGGAGCACTTGGAGGAAACCCACAGGGATAATGCGCAAACACCCCACAGACAGTCGCCTGGGGCTGTAATCGAAATGGAGTCCGTGGTGCTATGAGGTCGCAGTGCTAACCACTGAGACACCGTGCCATCCAACGTAACTCTCTGGAGCCCTGTCTGATCCTTGCTTCCTCGACCTTAAGTAAGCTTCCTCCTTCCTCTTGATTAGATGCTAAAGTCCATGTGGACAACGTTGACTGCTCTGCTTTCATCTATCATTTGCCACCTCCTCGAAGAGTCAATCCGGTTTGTGAAACGTAGTTTTCCACTCACAAAGCCATGCTGACCATCTCAAATCAGCCCTTGCCTTTGTAAATGTAAGGATCTCTTTTCTCTCAGAATCTCCTCCAACAACTTCCCAATCACTGTTCTCATGGGGCTGTAATTTCCTGGCTTTTCCCTGCAGTCCTTCAGTGATGGAACAACATTATCCAACCTCCAGTCTTCCAACATCTTACTGTGCCTAATATACATATCTCTGTAAGGGATACTGCAATCTCTTCCCTAGCTTCCCACAATATTCTCGGATTGACCTAATGAGCTACTTAGGATTGATCTAGCTTTATATATTTTAAGATTCCAGAACTTTCTCTTCTCTGTTGAGGATTCTTTCCAAGACATCACTATTTATTTCCCCACATTCCCGAGCTTCCATGTCTTTCTCCACAGTAAATACTGACGAGATTATTTTGTCTAATATTTCACCCATCTCCTCTGGTTCCACACATAGGCGACCTTTCCTACACATCTTTCTAGCCCTTGGTGTATTTTGCCCCCCAGTGCCTGAGTACTGTTTGGAGGCCTGAACCGAACCCCAACTACTTGTTTTTAACCTTTTTCATTCCTCAATTTTACCGACACAGATTCTACACCATTTTACCTTACATCATTTCTTATTATTGATTTAATTGCATTTCTTACTAATAAGACAGCCCCATCCCCTCTGCCCAACTGCCTATCTTTTTGATAGGATGCATATCCTTGAATATTCAGCTCCCAATCCTGATCCTCTTGCAGCAACGTCTCCGTGATGGCGATCTGCCAATTTGTGTATGAGCCATAAGCTTATTTACCTCTTTCCTTATACTGCATGCATTCCAATATAACAGTTCAGCCCTGTAGGAACCATCCCTCTTCTCATCGTCATTTGTTTGTTCTGAGTGTTTGAAGTTTGATTGCGAACACTTTCCATACTCTGCGTCTGTGCTGAAGATTTGAATAACTTAGAGTTTTAGAGTCATCGAGGTGTACAGAATGGAAACAGACCGTTCGGTCCAACCTGTCCAGTTATTAGATATCGCTAATCCAGTCCCACCTGCCAGTACCCGGTCCATATACATCCGAACCCTTCCTCTTCATACACCCATCTAAATGCCTCTTAAACGTAGCAATTTTACCACCCTCCACCACATCCTCTGACCGCTTATGCCATGCACGTACCACCCTCTGGGTGAAAACGTTGACCCTTAGGTCTCTTTTATATCTTTCCCCTCTCACCCTTAACCTCTGCCCTCTAGTTCTGGACTCCCTGACCCCAGGGAAAAGACTTTGTCTGTTTATCATATCCATGCCCCTCATAATTTTGTAAATCTCTAAAAGGTCACTCCTCAGCCTCCGACGATCCACGGAAAGCAGCCTCAGCCTGCTAAGCCTCTCCCTACAGCTCAAATCCTGCGAACATGACAACATCCTTGTAATTTTTTTCTGCAACCTTCCGAGTTTCACAACATCTTTCTGATACGAAGGACATCAGAATTGCATGCAATATTCCAACAGTGGCCGAACCAATGTCCTGTACAGCCCCAACATGACCTCCCAACTCCTGCACTCAATACTGTGGCCAACAAAGGAAAGCATACCAAACGCCTGCTTCTTGAGATCTGCAGTCTTACCCGCTCCTTTAATTTGGGTTTTATAATTTTCCCTATAACTGACACCACCCCACCCCCATTTAGCTTCATGCCCAGTCTACAGCCCTAGTTATGCGATTTGCTTGAACTCAGCTCCCAACACGTTTCAGATGAAGACCGTCCGATCAGAACAGTGCGCTCCTTCCCCAGTGTCTGGTGTCAATGTCCCATGATACAAACCCATTTCTCCCACACCAAACTTTGAACCACACATTTTCCTGCTGACCCTGTGCTAATTAGCTCATGGCTCAGGCCGTAATTCGGATCCTATTTCCTTTTTGCTTCTGTTTTCTAATTTAGCTCTGAGCTCTTCGTATCCCTTAGCAGAACCTCTGTCCTAGTTTTATCTCTGTCGTTGGTACCGACACAGACCATGACCAATGGATCTTTACCCTCACACTCGAAGTTCCCCTGCAGCCCAGATGAGATATCCCTCACCGAAACACCAGTCAGTAACGCCGCATTCAGGACTCTCAATCTGGGTCACAGAGAACAGTGTCTATGCCGCTAACTATACTATCCCCAGTTACATTAACATTTCTCTTCTCTTGCCCCACTTGAAAGCTTTCCTCAACTCGGTGTTGCGGCCAATCAGCTCATCCTCCCTGCAGTCCCCATCCCATCCACACAGGGAACAAAACTCTTGAACCTGTTAGACACGGACAGGGGCTGAGGCTCCAGCAATTCTACGTCCTGGATCCCTTTATCTACTTCACTCAGAGATAATCTCTCTGCTTTCTAACCACTGGCTGAATTTGAGTCAGTTGATCTTAGGAGTGTAACTGTCTCTTGAATCACAGCATCCAGGGAACTGTCCCCCTCCCTGATGCATCGCAATGTTTCAAGCTCAAACTCCAGCTCACCGACTCAGAACCAGAGTCTTTCTTGCATGCGACATTTACTCCAGACATGGTCACTGGGAACCACCGTGGGGTCGACCACTCCCACATCATGCAGAAACAACACATCACCCGAGCCTCCATTCTTATTTTATTTATCTACTATTGAATGGTTCCTCTGCAATTTCGTTTGTTTATGTACATCTGCTTATGCAAGTTGTAACCAATAAATTAACATGAGTCAATTTAACACAGATTCAAATTTAACACACTGCCTATTAGCAAATGAGATCACATCCTCCCTTTGTCAAACCTGCACATTACCTTCTGATAGAATTCTGACAGACTTGTCAGCGGGCCCATACCTTGATGAAGCCATGCTGACTCAGCCCTATTTTACCATGCACCTCCAACTATTCTGCAATGTCATTGCTAGCAATGCCCTCTAAATCCCTAATAACGGCCGATGCCAGGCTATACTGCCCTATGATTTCCTGTATTTTGCCTTTCTTCCTTCTTACACAGAGATTGTACATTATCCATTTTCCAGTTCTCTGGGACTCTGTCTGATGATAGTTTTTCCTGAACAGTCGCGACCATTGGTTTCACAATCTTCTCCGTGAATTACTTCAGAACATTGGTTGTTATCCTTCCAGTCTGTGTGATTTATCTATTTTCAAACAAAGCTGCTTCCCCAGTACCTTCTCCTCAACCCTGATCACTACATCCGTTCCTCATCCTTGACTCGCTTTAAGGTCTGGATTGTTCATAATATCTACCATTGAGTATTGACGGAAAGTACCTATTCAGGTCATTCTCCAATTCTTTGTTTTCCATTTCTCTGCAGCAAGCCTCAATTTCTGGTTGTCCAATGTTCACTCTCCCCTTTTATATATCTTAACAAAACCCCTGCAATCTCCTTTTCTAAAGCAAGCTAGCTGACATGTTTCGTGTTCATCACTTTGTTGCTTCTTGAATTGTCCTCTGCTGCTGTATAAAGGCTTCCCAATCTTAGGTAGGCTGCGTGTGAGCATTCATGTTAACTTAACTGTTGAAAATATACTAATGTAACTGTCCTAATCCTATTGTCTATCATTGGATAGCGTGGTGACACAGCACTGCTGTCTCACAGTGCCAGGGACTGGGGTTCAATTCCAATCTCTGGACCCTGTCTTTCTGGAGATTTTGCAATCTCTGCATTGGGAGAATTGCCTCTTTTCTCTCTCCACAGTATGTTTCGGTGTTTGTTTCAGGTATCTGCCATCTACAGTATATTTGCTTGTGTTTGATGCAAATATGACGGGTTTATTGTCGACGTCACTCTGGTCCTCAGGCTTCCTGGGTGCTTGGGAATCTTGCGCATCTACTTATGTGAGTCAATGTCCCTGATTACCTACTCTGTCTCTCTCAAACCCTGAGGCCATCCGTCACTGCATGCAGCCTTTCATTGAGCCACCCCGGGATTCCCCACACCCCATGGCCTGGCACTAGATGCTCTTTACTCAGTGAGCGCACAAAGACACTGGGCACTTTCTGACGCGCTGGGATCCGGGGTAAAGGCCCAGCCATTAAAAGGAACAGAATAGCTAAAATCCAATTGAACAGCAAAGCAGAGTAAACAGGCTGACTGGCACCCATCTGTGATGACGTTTTCAGGTATTTTGGACTAATTTCTTTTTATCACCGTCCATGTACAAATAGATGCTCCATAAGTATATCTTGTCACACAGGTTTGGTGGAGGTGACAAATATCAGATCCAATGATCATTAGGACTGATTCGTTGGGCTCCACGTTCCTGGTTAATGAGATCATACTTAAGCTTTTATTGTCAAGTCTATCCATTTCAAAGTAAAGGACTTGCTGGAGTTGTGCTGTAAGCATATTTGAATGTTGGGGAGACTAGATTATGCCACGTGCCAGTGAGGTTAGGAATAGGAAGGTAGTAAAGTTAAAAATATGGCCAAAGAGCTGGTAGGGTAGGCAGCACTTCCAATATGTGGATCATTGGGATTCCCGGGTAGGTAGGATAGACACAAGTAGGACGGGATGCAGCTGAACTGGCAGCAATCTCAGATATGTGGGTCATTGGGAATCCTGGGTCAGTAAGAAATGCACAAGAAGGACGGGATGGATGTGAACCAGCAGCAATCTCCTGGCAGGCAGGTTTGTTATTGTCACTCAGGAGAGTTTAAACTAGAGTGGTGGTGGGGGAGGGAGGGTGGGAGAGCCAGAGCAGTACATCCACACGCAGTGACGGAAGAGCAGTTGGAGACTAATCCCAGTACAACTAAGAAAAGCAACAAACTGGCAGAGGGGAGTGAACACAATGGGACTGGAAGTCTGAAGTATGCTGATTTTAATGTGAGCAGTGTGACAGGCAAGACAGATGAGTATATATAACTATGATACAAATATTACAGAGATGTGTTTGAGAGAGGGATCAGAAAACTGTCAATCCAATAGGTCTAGAGCGAGTTGAAGAATGTGCCGTGAGAGGCTGGAGACGGTTGTTTGAAGCAAAATAATTACCCAGCAGTTTATTGGAATTGGACAGTGTGGGATGAAATGTACAGATTGAAGGGACAAGGGAGGAAACTGAAATTGTCTGTTTACAATATTTTCCGCTTTACCAAAAGTCCTTTGTAATCTCCTGTTACCAGAGAATAGACGAGGAGGAATTTACATCAGGGAAACGCAAACCAAATATCAGGTCAGAATTTGATGGAGTTTGGCTGAAGTGTATTTATTTCAATGCAAGAATTGTTATGGGTAAGGACGATGAACTGGGAGCCTGAATCCATACATGGGACTATAATGTTGCGGCTTTACAGAGACTTGGTTGAGAGAGGGAAAGGACTGGCCGTTCAAAGTATCCAGAGTTTCATTGGTTTAGGCGAGAAAGAGAAGAAGTTAAAAGAGGTGGACGAGTTGTTTTACTGATCAGGGAGAATGCTACATCTGCACGTGAACAGGACATACAGGAGGGACCATCCACTGCAGCAATAAGGGTCAAGCTCAAAAATAAGATGGATACAAGCACTGCGTTACTATAATCTCTCCAACAGCCACGGCAGGATTGAGGAACAGATATGTATGTCGATTAAGGAAAGATGTATTAAAAAAAGAGTGGTCATATTGAGTGACTTGAATATCCCCAATAATGACTGGAAGTCCATTAGAGCAAGGGGCTTAGACGGGGCAAAATTTGTTAACTGCAGCTGTATATGGATAGTCCAATGAGAGGAAGAGCCATACTGGACCTCGTATTGGCTATTTAGCCTGGTCAGGTGACTGACCTTTCAGTGGGACATAATTTTAGAAACAGTGGTCACAGTTCCTTCAGATTTAAGAAAACGTGAACACGGATATGTCAGGACCTTGTGGGAATCTACTGAATTGGCGGAAGGAAAATTACGTCATCTTCAGGCCGAGCTGGGCGGTGTCAATTGGGAGGAGCTGATATCAGGCAAATCCAATTTTGTAAGAGGGAACTGCTTGTTAAAACCTGACATCAAAATCATCTCGTGAGCGTTCTCCCAACTGCTCGAATTTCTATCTTATTTTTGAACTGATATTTCAAGGCTGCTGCATATCAGACAACAGAAAGAGATAAAGGATGATTCTGCACTGTGACCTTCGCAGGATCAGCTTGTCTGTCCAGGCACCTGAAGTCTTTATTGTGGGTCAGAGAACTTCAGAATTGATAGAGCACTGAAGGAGGCCATTTAGCCCATTGTACACCGACGAGCTCTCCAACAGCACAATTTGTCAACAGAGAGAACAGAATGTGTGTGTGTCTCTGTGTGTGTGTGCGTGAGAGAGAGAAAAATTAACAGAGAAAAAAGGAAGTGAAGAGAGATAAAAGGAATGGAGAGGAAACGGAGCGACAGAGTGAGTGAGAGCAAGATGTGTCAGACGAGTCTGAAGTTATATCAGAAGACAGCACGTGGAGAAATACACAGAAATTTCATTTAGAAACTCCCACAGACTGCAAGACCTTTGTCTGGTGCCGTACTCTGTGAGGACTCTGCTGTCATCCCAGATCATTCATCGCCAATAATATCTCAGAACCGGGTTGCTGACGCTGAAGAGAATCCAAAAGAACAATAGATTAGTTCTAGGGAGAAGGTGAATTAATTTAAATATTCTGGGCCAACAGGAACGTGTAGTCCCTCTAGACCCGGTGTGAGAGACAGGGCGAGAGATTCTCAATGAGGGGGATCACTGACAGGGGGGAGATCAGCATCTCAGCGGTGGGTCAAATAATGACTGATAAAGGTTGAAAACCTCGTCCATGGTTTTTAAATTCACATTTCAATTCATATATCTCCACATCGTAAGAGTATTTTAACAATCTTGCATCTTTATAGGGTTAAATTAGAAAAGAGGAGGTAAATGTGCAGAGCTCAGGAGAGGTTATTAAAATCTCCAGCACAGACGCAAATAAGACAGAGTGTATGGAAAGTGTAAGCAATCAGACTTCAAGCACACCGGACAAACAAATAACAATGAGAAGAGGAACCGTTAATACAAGATTGAAGGGGTTATGTCTGAATGCGTGCAGTATAAGGAATAGAATAAATGAGCTTGTGGCATAGACTGAAATTGGTAGGTTTGACGTGATGGGCATCACAGAGAAGTGGTTGCAAGGGGATCAGGACATTCAAGGACATATATCCTATCGAAAAGATAGGTAGCGAGGGAGTGGGTTTACATTATTAATAAGAAATTAAATTAAATCAATAGTAAGAAAGGAAGTAAAGTCAGATGTGTAGAATCTGCGTAGGTAGAATTGAGGAATCACAAAGATAAGACAACCACAGTTGGAGACTTGCACAGGCCTCCAAAGAGTAGTTAGGAGCTGTGGTACAAGATAAACCAGGAGATAGAAAAGATCTTTAGGAAAGACAAAGTTACAGTGATCATAGGGGGATTTCTATATGCAAGTGGAATAGGAAACCAAGTTGGGAGTGGATCGCAAGGAAAGGAATTTGAGGAATGTCTATGGGATGGCTTTTTGGAGCATCATGTGGGGGAGCCCACTCGGGAACAGATGACACTGGATTTAATGACGCAGGCTAGATAAGGGAGCTTAAGGTGAAAGAAACTTCAGAAGCGGTGATTAGAACATGGTTGAATTTATTCTGCAATTTGAGAGAGCGAAAGTAGAATCAGAGTTAACAGAATTTCAGCTGAATAAAGGCAACTGGAGAGGCACAAGGGAATAAATGGGTAGAATTGACCGGGACAGGGGCCTAGCAGGAAAGACAGCAGAACAGTCATGGCAGAAAATTCCAAGATTAATTCAGGAGACACTGCAGTAATACATGCTGAGCAATAAAGGCATTGTAGAGGGAGAATGAGGCAACCAGGGCTGACGAGGGAAGTCAGGGATTTTGTATAAGTAAAAGCGCAAGCAATGTGAAGGGCAAAGGGAAACTGGAGAATGGGGCCAACAGAAGGCAAGGAAAAAATAAATAAGGAGGGAGAAGATTAAATATGGGAGTAATCTAACCATTAATATAAAGGAAACTTTAAGAGATTCTTTAAATATATAAAGTGCAAAAGAGAGGTAAAAGTGAACATGGACCACTGGAAAATGATGCTGGAGAGACGGTAGTGGGAAACAAAGAAATGGCTGAGGAACGTTGCATCAGTCTTCACGGTGGAAGACACGAGTAATTTCTCAAGAATTGACGAGAGTGAGAGGGCAGTCCTGAATATGGTGGTCATCACCAAGAAGAGCATGTTAGAAAAGGGAATGGGCTGAATGTGGATAGCTCACCTGGACCAGATGGACTACACCCCAGCCTTGTAAGGGAGATAGCTGAAGAGTTAGTGCAAGCGTAAGTGGTAATCATTCAGAAATGACTAAAATCAGGAAACGGCAAAGTGGCTGTATAATTGCTAACATGACACCCCGTTTAATAAGGGAGTTAGGTAGAAGATGGAAAACTGCAGACTGATTTGCCTAACCTTGGTTGTGGGTAACATCGTGGAATCCATCGTGAAGGATGGGATTTCTGATACTTGGAGGTGTTTGGTAAAATAGGACAGAGTCAGCATGGTTTCATCAAGGGGAGATCAGTCCTGCCAAACCGGCTAGAAAACAATGAGGGAGTAATGAGCAGATTAGATCAAGGAGAACAAATAGATGTTATCCATCTGCACTCAAGAATCCTTTGACAAAGTGCCATGCATGAGGTTATTGAGAAAGGTATGAGCCCATGATATTAGAGGCAAGGTGATAGCATGGATAGAAGTTTGGCTGCCTGAGAGAACGCATAGAGTGGGGATAAAAGTGCTCTTCTCTGGAAGGCAACAAGTGACAAGTGGTTTTCCACAAAACTCAGTGTTGGGACCACAACTATTTACTTTTTGCATTCATTATCTATATGAAGGAACTGAGGGCATTCTGGCTAAGCTTTCAAACAGTGCAAAGATAGACAGAGAGACAGGTAGCATTGAAGAGGTGGTTCGGCTGCAGGAGGGTGGTCTCGTGCATCTCCTCAACTTCCCACACCTCCGCCCTTGCACACCACCCTTCCAACGACAACAAGTTAGAACCTCTCTGGTGCTCGCCTTCCATCCCACTAACCTCGGGATACAACGCATCATCCTCCACCATTTCTGCCACCAACAGTCAGACCCCAATACCAGAGATATACTTCGCTCCCCACCCCTATCATCATACTGCTGAGACCATTCCCTCACGACTCCCTCGTTAGGTCCACACGCCCCCACCAAGCCACCTTCCACTCGCAACACCATCCCTCGGCACTGCAAGAGATATGAAACCTGTGCCAACACCTCCCTCCTCACCTCCACCCAAGGCCCCAAAGGATCCTACCACATCAGGCAGAGAACATCCTGTGCATCCAAACACCTAATCTAGTCAGTCCATTGCTCCTGTTTCCTTTACATTGGCGAGGCAGGATGTCAACATACAGAATGGTTCAGGGAACACACGGAAACCCAACAACCCCACTTCCCTGTGGCCGAATACTTTAACTCTCCCTCCCACTCCGCCAAAGCCCTGCAAGCTTTTGGCCTCCTCGACTGCCAAATTCTAGCCACCTGACTTTTGGAGGAAGAACGCATCATCTTCTGCCTTGGGACCCTCCAAACACACGGTATCAAGGATAATTTCACCAGTTTCCTTCTCTCCCCTCCCTCCACCTTATCCCAGATCTAACCCTCCAACTCAGCACCGCCCTCTTGAACTGTCCTACCTGTCCATCTACCTTCCCAAGCATCAAATCCACCTTCCATTCTGATCTATCAGGATCATCACCCACCTTCATTTGGCTGTCGCCTTCCAAGCTACCATTCTCCCAGCGCCAGCTCCCCCCCCCTCCCCACACATTTATCTTTCTGCCCCCTTCCACCCACTCCACATTCCTGATGAAGGCTTTATGTCTGAAACGTCGAATGTCCTGCTCCTCGGATGCTGGCTGACAGACTGTGCTTTTCTATGACTACACTTTTTGACTCTGATCTCCAGCATCTGTGGTCCTCACTTTCACCTGCTGAAGGACTTTAACAGGTTTGGAGAGTGGGCAAAGAAGTGGTAGATGGAGTACAATGTGGGAAAGTGTGGGAAATCATTCTGCCAGGATGAATAGAGGCATGGACTATTTTCGAAATAGCGAGCAAATTCAGAAGTCTGAAGGGCAAAAAGACTAGTCCAGAAGTCTTGAAAGGTAAACCTGCCGTTTGTCAGTAGTTAGAAAGGCAAATACAATGATGATATTTATTTCAAGAAGGCTTAAATATAAAAGCAGGGATGTTCTTCTAAGGCTCTACAAGGCTTTGGTAACGCCACATTTGGATTATTGTGCGCAGTTTTGAGTCCCATATCTCAGGAAGGATGCACTGGTCCTGGTGTGTTTTCCAAAGAGATTCACGAGAATGGTGCCAGGAAATAAAAGCTTATCATATAAAAAATATTTGAGGACTCTGGGTCTGTATTTGGTAGAATTCAGAAGGATGTTAGGAGGTCTAATTGAAACTTACAGAATACTAAATGACCTGGGAGAGAGGGGATTTTGGGAAGATGTATCCAATGTAGGAGAGACTAGTACCCGAGGGGACAGTGGAAAATGAAGATCTTTTCGAACAAAGATAAGGAGAAACCTCTTCAGCCAGACAGCGGTGAATCTATGGAATTCACTGCTACAGAGGGCTGTCGAGTCCAGGTCAGTGAGTATATTTAGGAGTGAGACAGATAGGGGATCTGTAAAGGGGATCAAGGGTTACAGGTAGAAAGTGTGAGAATGGGGTTGAGAAGCTTAACAGCCATCATGGAATGGCGGAGCAGGCTCAAATGGCCTAATGGCCAAATTTCTGTTCCAATTTCTTATGGTTGTGTGGTTAATATTGGCTCTCCTCATTCCTCATTGGCAATGTACCCTTGAGTTTGATCTTCATATGATTTATGAAGAATAAAATTCCAATACTGATGGCTGGGAAATATCATGTTCCCTCCCTCCACTCTCAGCAGCCATGCCTCGATATCATAATCACACTGCAATTGAAATCCAGTGAAATTTACTTCAATACAGTTGATTGACATGGATAACATTAATAGCAGGACCTTTACCTGCCCTCTCTGATCCATGAATAATCATATGAATTGTGTGTCACATCATATTCCCTGTTAACATATCCATGCTATTTGTCTGTTATCACTCATGTTGTCATAAGCAATTTTCTGTCAGATTATGGACTAGAAACGCTCTCTACATATTTTACTGACATTATAATCACTGATCAGTAGTTACAGACAGTATATTTTGATTTATAATCCGAGAAACTTGTTTAAGTTCTGACAATCCTTTGACATTACTGTCATATCTAAGACAGATTGAATGATAACATACAATCAATGTACCATCTCAAATATTTCTTCCTGTTCACCCCCCACACATATCCCATGCCAAATGTGTAAACTTTAAAAGTTCTTTTGAATTTTAATAAAATCATTATTGAATTCAAAGGGGTTAACTGGAGCTATTTGTTCAGTGACTGTGATTAATATCAATCTCAGTGGATCCGAATTATGGCAGTGGAGAGTTTCCATGGTTGAAATATAAATGGGCTCTGTTCAATGAGCTATCACATCGCGAGAGTAGGAGCATCACTGACAGCACTAACAGGGATCAGCAGCTTGAGAGAGAGAGCGGGAGGAGAGATCAAAATCTGAGAACATTAGACAGGAACGTTACAATAATGATTCATAATCTGAGGACCATGGATTGGAATGTTCCAACAATGGATCAGAATCTGAGAACAATTGACTGGAATGGTACAGCAATGTATCAGAATCTGAGAACATTAGACTGGAATATTCCAACAATGGACAGAAGTTTATCCTCGGGTCTTTACTGTCTTTCTTGGCCTTGGATATCATTAACATCACGGATCCTGTATATCCTTTGGATTATTCAAGGTGGTTACTATCCCATCCTTGCGATAGTTGGTGTTCCTGGTAAGTCATTATATTTATCTACTAAACTGGGTTGAACTCAATTTCTGCTCATGATATACAAATTGTGGAAAGTGCAAGTCAATGTCTTCAGTTCCAAACAAAAAAATCCTTTCCTTATAAATTATAGCTATCAAACTACTTTTTATAAATTACTCACTGATAAGCGAGAAGGACACAGAATGTTCTCAAACTCCATAATCCATTTTGTCCCTCACGGATTTACATCTCCATGTCCTCCCCACTCACCAATCCTGTCCAAAACCACCATCATGATATCTCAGTCTCGTCTGCAGGCTCAGTGCAACTTCTGAATGTAACATGATTTTTGCCTTTGTTCAATCTGGATGCAACAGTTTCAAGTGCCTTCTAATCACATGTCCATCACTAAATAATTGCTCTTGAGGATGTTTGACGTGTTCCCTGCACGTACAGGAAGACAGTTTATGGTAGTAAAGTCATTGACTCATAATCTACAGCCACAGAATAATAGTCTGTTGATATCTCATGAAGGAAAGTGGTGGAATTTAAAAGCAACCATTATCATTTGTTATAAAAGTTCATCTACTTGGCTGAAGTCCTTGTGGTAAGTCAATGTGTCAAACATCCCTAATCAGGTTTCCGTGTGACTTCAGTGATGAACATGTGGGTGTACTGCACCTTTAAACTACCTGACAGCAGCAAGTCTTCTGAAAAATAGATATAATTTAACATTTGATCGAACAACTCGATTAGCTCATTGTCTTGAGACAAAAACAAATTCAGCCAAACAGTTAAAATTATACTTCAAATGACCCACTTCCAATTAAGTTTGAATGCAATAGATTGATAATCTTAAAAGCCAGTGACACAATCCAATAGTTTGGAGGTACAAGACCGAGGAAAATTGAACAGTTGAGAGCAGAGCTGCCAAGATACCAGCATGCAAAGACTGCCTGAAAAATAGTTCCCTTAAAAGTATATTCATTGATTAGTAACTAGTGAAGCAGAATCCCCCAGAAGAAAAGAAGACAGGACTATGGAGAAGAACCGAAAGTTTCCTGGTTTTGAGATAAGAAGTTTTATTTTGTAAATCTTAATTAGGAATCTTATCTGACTCGTATTGTGGAGGGGGGAAGTCAAAGATAGGTTAGAGGAAGAAGTTGTAAATATTCGTTCGATTATTATTCTCTGTAAAACTTTAAGAAATAAAGTTGTTAATTTTTACTTTAAATAGTTCTTAGACTCTAGAAACATCACACATTACCGCATTGGATAAATCTTTTCTGTGTTGCTGGTTTTAATTAACCAGGAGAATTTATCCTGAATTGTAACACGACAAGCCCCCAGCAATGTGTTTTACTCTTTACTGTCCTGTGGAACAACTGAAACAGCCACTCAATTTAAGATTGGTGTAACATGCTGCCCTGACCAGGGCTGCATACATCCTGTGAGAGAAGAACAAAAGTAAAGGTAGCTCCCACCCTCTCCCTGTTTTCCGTATTTGTACAGCTCATTTCTATTCAGGTAGGTGATCATTACATCTTTTAGGTGTATTCGATCTCATTGAAATGCTCCCCGAGTGTGATGCACATCTCCATAGGCAACTCTGGTGCTGGCTTTATTGATGCTGACGTACAGATATAAGGAACTTATAAATTCCATGTCAGTCGTAGTGCATAGAGAAATAATGGCGTTTCATAACACAGAAAGGAAACGGCGCTGTCTAAGTGAGAGGAAAGGATTATTGTGATCATCCCTGAGTGTGTTGAGGCAGTATTTGGGGTACTGTGGATAGACTTTCTCTCAAGTCTCACCAGACTAATCCCTGGGATGATGGTAACATGAACAGTGAGTGAAGCTCTGTGAGAGAATAAGGTGATTGCATTGAACATTCAGGGGGATGCACAATCACTCATGATGTTCTAAACAGACACTGTTAAGGTGATAAATTCCATGGCTTTTTTTCAATCGGGTTACATGGTTCTCGATAGTTTAAGAGCCTCTGAGAACGTTCCACCCAACCATCCCCACTCCCTATTTCGATTCAGAAACAGAGAGAGAGGTTCAGGCTTTTGAATGCAGTTAATGCAGTTCAATTGGTGCGTGATCCTGCAATGAACATAATACCATCCATAATCCCGACAGCAGCAACAGTACCTTCATTATAAAAGAGTTAACTCTTCCCAGCAGCTTCTGACCTACATAGAGCACATGGGAGTGTCTTCTCGGAGATGGAAGCTGCCTCCTTGAGACTTTACACAAAATATTTGGTTTCCCTTATCACTGCCAGCAAACCATGTTAAGGTAGCACACGTTCTACAAACAATGGAACCATGATTAACACCATGGAGCCCCCTATCAATGCAGTTTCGGTTTTATTGGTTTGTAATGTTAGAGTATCAATGACGTCCTCCTGTTTCTGTATAACTATCTCGTGGGGCTGAATAGCCTCCTCCGGGTCTCATGAAACAGGTTTAAGGGTCTGATTAGGCTCTGCCTGTTCCTGTTTAACAGCTCGATGTACTGACCAGACCCCTCTTATTCCTGTAGAATAGGCAGGTGGATTGAATGGGCTGTCCCTCTTCTTGTTCATGAGTTTCCACGGGCTCAATGGCTTCCACATATCAGTGTGCAACCAGCCTGGGATGCTGATTGAGCTCCTCTATTAACTGTGGAAATGTGCAGGGTCTGGCAGCGCTGTTACATGAATGTTACCGACACTTTACCAGCACAAACGGAATGCTGTCCAGGTCTTGCCGCACATGGACACAAGATGGTTCAGGAGCTGAGGGGGCACAAAATCTCTGAATATTGTGTGATCTTCAGTCATCATCCTTACTTCAGATCTTATGATGGGGAAAGATATTGATATAGCAGTTGAAGATGTTTGTGCTGAGGAGGCAAACCTGAGGATCTCCTGCAGAGATGTCCAGGAACTGTTAGGGCTGTTGGCCACCGACCAAAAGCATCTTTCTTTGTGCTCTGAAAGACCCAGACAAGTGGGAGGTTATACCTGATTTCCATTTAGCTCAAATAAGTAGGTGATCCTGATGCCATCCTCAGTCAAATACTCACTTGACATCAGAGCCATTCACTGTTTGCTGAGCCCCTGTGTTCACCTCTCGTTCATATCAATTAGGTGACGATGTATGTGTAGGGAATGTTTTCCTCTCATAGCGGATAATCAATGTCAGGAATTATCTGGGCTAGCGAGTTATGGGATCTACATCACTGAAAGTATTTAAGGAGGAGGTAGATGGATTTTTGAGCTGTCAGACAGCTAAGGGATGTGAATAATTGGACATTAAAAAGGAGTTAATGCCAATAGTAGATCAGCCATGATGGTAGACAATGGCTTGATCGTCCCGAATTAGCTGATCCGGTTTCTTTTGTCCTCATATTCTGTAATTACAAATTTAATAGCTGTAATTTTCATAAAAGTTCTGTTATTGAACGTTGCAATCAGACAGAGCAAAGTATTTTGTGAGTCATCTCTGGGTGAGATATGAGGGTTGTATTCACAGTGAATCTGGGCCTGTATTATGACCAACAAATAAAGCACAAGTTGCAGTGAGGAGACACTCTGCAAAGAGACCAGAGGCGTCTTTCGAACCCAGCCTGGATTTCCAAATAGTATTTTCCAACCCACACTAAACCGTGTGTGTGTGACAGTCTTGAGGGACTGAATGAGATGCTGTGTTACTGTGGATCAGGTATTTGGAGCAAGTGGCCTCCAACTGCTCCTTGCAGGAGCTGTGAGTGGTTGGATGGAACATAGGAACATAGGACTGAGCAGCAGGAGTGTGCCATTAGACACTTTGTCACCGCTCCACCATGCACAAAGATTATGGGTCATGTGATTGTGATCTCCCCAGCACTGTTCTGTCTGTATACCATTTTCTACATTCACTTTTCTGTCAAATGTCAACAAATACAACTTTGAATAAATGTAAACATCCAGGCACCACAAACTTCTGGGGAGGGAATTTCCACTTGGACAGCCCTTTGAAAATTTCTCATTTGTGTTCTAGCCAATGTTGGAGGGTCACTGTTTCCTTTTGCGTCTCACACCTCCACTGGTTACACCAATCTCAAATGTAACCAGTTTAATGATGTACCAATGATATCGGTCTCAGATTAGGTCATTTTCTAGAAAGAAAATGTCAGACACAGAACGTTGAACTCATATCAAATAGTAAAATGACAGAGTGTTCCAAATGTTATTCTGCCTTTGAAGCTATTCTGTTCAAATAAGCTACTGATTGTGGGATTTCTTTCTGGAACATTTGGATTTGGCTGAATTCCCTTTGTTTCGGGCATATGACAGTTTCCAATGAATCCTCACCAGGAATCCACCACAAGTGGCAAAGATAACTCAGGGATTTTATAGACTGACACTTTGCTATCTGGTGGAACAAAGTAAGAGAAAGGGATCAATTGGCTATTGATTCTCAGGCAGTGAACAATTTTCTCCCTCTCTGTGTTGAAACATACAATAATGTCAACTGAACACCAAACTGGACCATGTGTGCTCTCCTGGAACATTCTCGGGAAAACCTGATTATGGATTATATGCAGCGGCATCATTGCTCCTGTTGTATACAATTCCATTCAATCTCAAAAAATGTCCCCATTTTATAATTTGATAACATACTTACACGTGTCTGTGTAATTTGTAAATATTGGTAGGTGTCTTCATAGTATTGTGTGTTAATTTCAATACATCTTTTTCTTCAAATATTTTCTCTAGCTTTAGTCTCCCTGACAAGAGATAATATCCATCCAGCTGATGCACTTTTCTGAAATTCATGGTGGTTCAATGCTATTTCTAGGCGAAGATCGGAACTGATTATCCCCCATAACCAAAGGCCGGCATCCCAGGAATGAGAAAAGGGAAACCTCTTTGAAAATTTCAAAAATAATTATATCCTGTTATTTTAGTGTTAGGGGATCAAAACTGTACACAGTGCTTCAGATGTGGTCTCATCAATGCCCTGTACAGATGCAGTAAAACATTCCTGCAATTAAACCTTAACCTTTTGTCAAAAACAGCATCATTCCACTTACCTTCCAAATCACTTGCTGCATCTGCAGACTGAATTCACATGATTCATGTCCCAGGAACATGGAAACCTCCTGTATCACAGAGTTCTGCAATCTCTCTCCATTTAAATTGATTACCATTATTTTATCCTTCATGCCAAAACAGACAATTTACGTTATGTTATTTCTACTGAAGGATTGCACACTAACCATCCCTGTCTATAATCATATCGCAGACTCAGTATCTCAATTTGACGACACAATGAATCTTGGTGTACGTGCTAATTGAGCTCCAAGCCATTCCCTCCCCTTCCTCCAGATCATTGATACAGATTATTGGTCATTGATGACCCCACAGTGATCTCTGAGGCACTCCATCAGTTAGAGCTTTGCAGCCTGAAAGTAAACATTTCTCTCTACTCACTATTTCCTGCTAGCGACATATTCCCTGTTCCTGTGTAGCCGCTCAGGCGGGTTGAATGGCCTCGTCCTGGTCTGTGTAATATACCCAACGATCTGAATTACTTAATTCGATATTCCTGTGTAATTTCTTAGAGGGGCAGAATGGTCTCCTCTTGTCTCATTATAACGATCGTGTCTGACGGATTGGGGTGGTCCCCTACCCTGGAATAGCATCGAGGGGTGGATTGAGGGAACAACACATTCAGGTGAATTGGCCATGCTAAATTGACCATAGTGTTAGGTAAGGGGTAAATGTGGGGGTATGGGTGGGTTGCGCTTCGGCGGGGCAGTGTGGACTTGTTGGGCCGAAGGGCCTGTTTCCACACTGTAAGTAATCTAATCTAAACACAAGGGTTCGGGGCAGCAGTATATCTCTGTCACAGCCTCGATGGTAGATTGAGGGAATAACACATGGGGTAGCGGCAGCAGTATATCTCTGTAACAGCATCGAGGGTGGATTGAGGGAACAACACATGAGGTAGGGGCAACAGTATATCTCTGTAACAGCTTTGAGTGGTGGATTGAGGGAACAACACATGGAGTAGGGGCAGCAGTATATCTCTACAACAGCATCGAGGGTGGATTGAGATAACAACACATTCAGAATGCTCATGGCTGGTCCAATTGTATCTGATCATCCCTCTTCTGTCTGTTCCCGATAAACATTGACTCTCCTGTCCAGCAAAGATCAGTCGAGTTCAGTCTATATTCCATCCTCAAAGTATCCTCAATATTCCCTATTCCCTGAGGATGAGGATACCACAGACCGCACAGCACTAAATGGAAAGGGTCATCTTTATTTCATTTTCGGACCCATTACATTAAAATTGTGCTAACCTCACATCAAATCACCACCTCTTTTCACACTTAAGGATATAATAATTATGAATAACCATAAAATATTCTGCCCTCCAAACCTGTCCCACATTCCCACTGACTCTTTCCAGTCAAATATGTATCAAATCCAGCCTCTGCTGCAATCTCAGAAAATGAATACTTGACAGCATAACACCACATGAGCATGAAAAAAGGAGCAGAATGAGGCCATTCGGCCCACCAAGTCTAATATGCCATTCAATAATTTCTTGTATGTACACTAAACCCAATCTCCTGCCTTCTCCTTAGAATCCTTGATCCCTTTATAAACCAAAAAATGTGTCGATTTGTGTCTTAATGACACTAGTGCTTGTGTCTGTGTGTGCATGTGTGTATATATGTGTGTGTGTGTGTGTGTGTCCGTATGTGTATGTCCAAGTGATTGTTTTCTGTGTATTTGTGTGTCTACATCTGTGTACCTATGTATCAGCCTCTGTGTTTCTATGTGTGTTTGTGTCTATTTGTGTGCAATTGTATGTGTCTCTGTGTGTTGCAATCTGTGTGTATGCCCATCTCCTTATATGTGTTGTGCATGTTAGTATGTTGGGGTGTTTACCAATGTCTGTGCATTTCAGTGTCTGCATCTCTGTGCAGTGAGGTATCGGTTTTTGTTTGGGACTGAATGGACTGACGTTGGAACTGACAGTGGGTTTAAAGTGAGAACTGAATGTCGCTCTTTACTCAGTTGATGGGAAGTGGATGTTTCAGAAGCTCCACATCAGCCATCTTGTTTCTGTCCGGCTCATGCCAGGTTCCTCCCCACATGGTGGGAGAAGGGGGTGTGAGGGAACAGATATCAGGCACAGCACCACCCGGCTTGGCCCTTTCTGTCCCATTCCAAACAGTTTCTCCTGGAACAGGAGAAAGGGAGAGAGGGAGGGAGAGTGGAAATGAGTGACCCTGCTGTTAGTGCTGGTGGATGTGGGGCGGGGGGGAATGGTGAGGTGTCCGGAATGAGTCAGTCAACAGTTGTAAATCAATTTAGTATTATTAGTGTGGGGGGTATTGTGTAGGTGACAGAGAAAGTGAGGAAGAAAGTTGCTGAATTCAATCGTGAGTTTGGAAATGTCTGAGCCTTATTTGGAAATAGAGTGTGAGCCTTGTTCGGGGGTCAGTGCTATAACAGGCATACAGGGAGTGTGAAGGAGCAGATGGAATATGGTGACCCTTATCCAGACAGAGCGGAGAAGGTTATTAACGCTTGGCCTGTATCACAAGGTGACCCTTCCGGAATGTCTTGTCCAAATCTATCACCAATGACGCCACAGACCATGTCCCTCAGATTCATTTTAAGGGGAGCTAACAAATAACAAGGAGAAGCAAACATTGGTGTAATATATATCGAAACTAAAACTGTCGCAGAAATTCTGAGCGTCATATGCGCTGAAAATTAGACATGCAAATATCATGGATACTGCAGTCTTATTGGATGGTCTCAAGTTGCATCTCAACTGCGTTAACTAAGTGACTGCTCATACTGTGAAAAATAAATTCCCTAAATGTATATCAGGTGGGTTGAAGAGTATGTATTGAACCAAACTAGAGATCAAGTTTTTTCGGATTTGGTGTTGTGTCGTCAGGAGGACTAATCAATGTCCTTGCTCTGAAGCAGCTTTGGAGGAGTAGTGACATTAATATGTTGTATTTTACACAGCGTCTGCATACAATATAGAATGTTTGTACATTTTGGTCAATGATGGATGCATGGAGCCGAGAAGGTCAAGTTTGTTCCAGTGAATTGGGAAAATAAAAAATAACATTCAGTGGGAGATAAGCAATGGTTGTTAGAGTTATAGAGTCCTATAGCATGGAGACAGGCCCTTCGGCCCAAACTGATCCATTCCGACCAAAATGTCAATTCACACTAACCCCATTTCCCAGCCATTGCCCCGCATCCTTCTAATCCTTTCCTATCCTGTATTTGTCCAAATGCATTTTAAATGTTGTGAATGTACCCACCTTAACGACTTCTGCTGGCAGCTCATTCCATATGCGTATCACCCTGTGTGTAAAAAAGTTGCTCCTCAGGTTCCCTTTTATTCTTACTCCTCTGATCTTAAACTGATGCCCTCCAGTCCGTGATTGTCCAATCCAGGGAAGTAAAGGCTGAGGGCATTCACTCTATCCATGCCTGTTATGATCTTATACCCTTCAATAAGATCCTCTCCCCAGTCACATACACGCAAAAGTAAACAGTCCTAGCTTTCCCAACCTCTCCCTCTAACTCAGAGCCTTGAGTCCTTGGCAACATCGTCGTAAATTTCTTCTGCACTCATTCCAGTTTAATAACATCATTCCTATAGAAAAGTTAACAAAACTGAACATAACGCTATAAGTATGGCCTCATCAGTGCCCCGTAGTCTGCAGCATAGCTCCCCAAATTCGCTACTTAGTGCCCTGACTGATGAATGCCAGTGTGCCAAAAGTCTTCTTCATTGCCTTGTCTACCTCTGAATCAACTTTCAGAGAACCATGTCCCTGAATTCCATGGTCCCTCTGTTCAACTACATTCCTGAAGACACAGCCATTCACCATAAAACTCCGATATTGATTTGAGATTGTAAAGTGCAAGAACTTGCACTGATCTGCATTAAAATCCATTTCCCATTTCTCGGCTCACTTCCCCAGCTGATCAAGGTGCTGCTGTAAGTTCTGAAATTTCTGATTACCTTTGTCATTCTCCATGTAACCGCCTATTTTATTGTCACCTTCAAACTTATAAATCATGCACGTACATTCTCATCTAAATTATAGATATATGTAATATATAGTGGTGCCAGCATCGCCACGATGCATCCATTAGTCCCAGGCCTCCAGTCTGACAAGCACCCTTCCACTATTACTCTTTGCTTCCTCCCATCAAGCCAACTTTATATCCAATTTGTCAGCTCCTCCTCAATTTCATGAGATCTAACCTTCCAGAGCAGCGCACCATGTGGAAGATTATTGAAGGCCTTACTTGAATCCATATAGACTACGCATACCACCCTGATCTCCTCAAAGTTGCTGGTCACTTCGTCAAAGAATTCGAACAAATTTGTGAGCTATGGTGTCCGATGCACAAAGCCGTGCTAACTTTGATGATAGACTTTTGCCCGAAACGTTGATTTTCCTGTTCCTCGGATGCTGCTTGCTCTGCTGTGCTTTTCTTGCACCACTCTAATCTTGCTCCGAATCACACCCTGTCTTTCCTAAAACACGTATATCTTATCGCTCAGAACCTTTTCAAGGAAGTTACCTGCTACAGATTTTAGGTTTAGTGGTCCATAGTTCCAAAGTTTTTCTTTTTAAGCCCTTCTTGAGTAAAGGCACAGCATTCGCTACTCCCCCAGTCCTCCGGGACCTCACCTGTTGGCCAGCGATGATGTAACAATATCAGCCATGGCTCCCGCAATACCTTCTCTATCCTCCTGCAGTGTTCCTGAATATATCTGGTCAGGACCAGGAGATTTATAGAAATAATGCAAAGTCTGAAAAATACGTCTATTTATTTCAGGTAAAAACACCAAAGAAAGGGAAAATGACACAATGATGTTTAACACAAATTAGAAAAGGTATTAATGATAGGAAGTGGATTCGGAAGAATTTCAGTCATTGTGAAAACCTGAGAATTCGGAGAAGTTCACGATCTAGAAACAAGGGCCATGAAATTGATCAGGAAATCAAAAACAGAACATGAATGCTAACAAACAAGAACAAAAACACTGCATAAGTCTACAAGCTGTATTTCAAAGGAAACAAAACAAAAGCAAGGTCAAATATGGAAATTGGTAATCGGGAGAGGAGGGTTTATTGTGAAAAACAGGGAAATGACCAAAAAAATAACCAGTTACTTTGCATCTGTCTTCACGGAGGAAGATCCACAAAATCATTCAGAAATACCAAGTGATCATGTCGTGCTTGTGCAACTGAAGACATAAAGTCAACATATGTCAGTAACAAGGAGGTATTTGAGAATGTAACTGGATTGAGCATTGCTAAGTCTGACAAACCTAATGTACTTCATATTAAAATGTCAGACATATATCGGCAACAGAAATATTAATTGCACAGTCGATGACTGTGTTTCATTTTCCTGTGCATTCTGCAGAGGCTGGAAGCCATTGTGGATAAATGGAAGTTAGCAAACGTGGTCCAAGCACTATACATTAATGGAAGGAATCCAAGCATCTACAAAAGGAAGAAGACATAGTTTGGAGAACTGCCGAACAATTAACGTGACATCTGCAAGTTGGAAACTGTTGGAATCTATTATACAGCATGTGATATTGGATATTTAGGGATTAACAGTAATAATGGAGAAAATCCATATGTCTTCCTGACAGATGTCTAACTCGATGTGCTATTAGTTTTCATACCCCAACAACCACCCTCTGAGAAAAGAAACAGGAAGTGACTTCGCCACAGGAAATAGCATCAGCAATACAAAGAAATCCAAGCATATAAATGGAAAGCAAAAAATTTTAAGCATTGTTTCGTATGAGGTCCACTGAAGATGTAACCTTGTAAGATAAAGAAACGTCTGGAAATGAAGTGAGCAAACCTACATCCATTGTGTAAAATGTTGGTGACCCAATCTGAGAAAGAATATACTGACCACAAAAAAGTACAATGGACATTGTCCAGATTAATCCCTAGATGGCGAGATTGCCTGATGAGGAAACTCGGCCTGTGTTCTTTAGAGTTTGAACGAATGAGAGGAGGGTCACAATGAAACTTGGAAACTTCACAAAACATATGTCAAGTTGGAAATAAACATTACGTTTCCCTGGCTGTCAGTTCCACATACAAGGCAAATAATTGCAGTTTAAGAGACAGAGCAATTAAGACCGCAATAATGAGGAAATTCTTCACTTTGTGAGAACTGCCTAAAACAGGGGCATAGAAAACTGCTGGTAGGGCAAGATTAGGGAGAATCCCCAGATATTCTGTAAGTGTGTCAAGCTGAAAAGAATAACAAAGGAACAAGTAGGAGTCATTCGTGACTTGTCAAGTTGCATCCAAATCACCTTACTGTTCGGAGACAGAGGGTAGTGGTTGAAGGCTGTTAGTGTGACTGAGACAGGTGTCCAATGGTGTATCACAGGGATCAGTGCTGTATCAGTGCTGTGATACGGAGGTGTTGGTGTTGGACTGGGGTGGACAAACTTAAAAATCACATACCACCAGGTGATAGTCCAGCAGGTTTATTCAGAGGAACGAGATTTCAAAGCGCACAACCACTTGATGAAGAAGCAGCTCTTCGAGGGTAGTGCCTCCGAATAATCCTGTTGGACTATAACCTGGTGTTGTGTCATCTTTAACCTGATTATTTGTGGTATTCATAAGTGATGCAGCTGTGAATATAGACGGGGGTGGCGCGAGTGTGACAACTAAGTTTGCGTTTGATACAAAGATTGGCCGGGTGGTTGGCAGTGAGGAGGAAGGTCTTATGATACAGGAAGATACAGATGGAATGGTCAGATGGGTGGATCAATGGCAGATGGAATGTAACCCTGATGAATATGAAATGATGCACTTTGGAAGAAGGAACTGGACAGGGGAGAACTCAATGAATGGCAGCACACGAGGAAGCTCAGAGGGTGTTTCTCCACAAATCCCTGATTGTGACTAAACCGGTTAATGCACAATTTGAGAAAGCATAGGGACCGTAGGTATAACCTTTATTCATCAAGGCATAGATTATAAGAGCTATGCGGAAGTTTGCTTTTGCCAAGATGGAATACTGATTGTAGTTCTGGGAGCCAGATTACAGGAAGAGTGTGATTGTGGTGGAGAGGGCTCAGAGGAGATTCACCAGGATGTTCACTCGGATGGAGCATATGAGCTATGGAGATAGGCGGGATAAGCTCGGGCTGTTTAGTTTGGAGGAGAGAAGGCTGAGTGGGCCGAGATTCAGAAGGATAGGATTACGAGGGACATGGACAGGATGGATTGATGGTAGCTGTTCCTTTTAGGCAAAGGGCCAAGAACAATGAAGCACATTATAAAGTGAAGGATTTTAGATGTGGAGAGGAATTGAGGATTGTTTTTCTCTCAGAGGGTGCTGGGGTCAGGAATGCACTTCCTGAGAGAAGAATTATCAAGGTAACTTCACAACCATCAGAAAATACACGGTTGTGAACATGAAATGCCATAAGATTCACGGCTACGGTCTTGTGTTGGTAAGTGGGGCTTATGTCGACCGTGCTGTATTGTTGATGGGACAAAGTCTGTGCTTCTGTGTTTGTATGGCTGTGGAAGATCAATAAGTGAGTAGCTTAAGATAGGAATTGATGGGTTTCTGAAGGGTTTTAAGGGTTAACAAGGGTTTTAAGATTGAACTTGTAATATCTTCTGAAAATATGTCAATGGCAAAATTACGGGAAAAAAAAAGGTGCAGCTTTCTGACAGTCTGATACCAGATAATTGAGGACAGGGAAAAAGCAGAACTGTGGAGCAAATACTTCAGTTATGTCTTCACATAAGAAAACGAAACAAAAAAGAAAACTTCCCAACAAAACTAGTGAACATTAGTTTGTTTAGAAAAAGGGAATAGAATGAAATTAGCACCTGAACAGTTTTCGAGGAAGTATTGGAACTGAAATTAATGAGCACAGACAAAGTCAACAGAGATTGATCAAATGGGAATCATATTTGAGAAAGTTCCTTTAGCATAATTATGGAGAAGCAATCAATGAAATATGTGCATTTTCAGAAAGATTTTTGATAAAGCCTATTATGCAAATTCAAATCCTCTGGGATTGGGACTAATATGGTTTTAGAATGGGAGAGCTGTCAGGAAGCAGTGAGTAGAAATAAAAGAATGCATTTTTTGAATGGAAGGCTTGGATGATATAGCAAGGGTTGGGGTTTGGGCCCCAGCTATTCCCAATACACATCATATGTATGATTGAGTGGATCAAGTACAATATTTTCAAGTTTGCAGATGGCACTAAACAATATCAGATTGTGAGTGAGTGAGCAGGATGTCAAAATGCTCCAAGGTGATTGAGACAAGTGGAGTGCCTGGGCAAATATGTGGCACATGAGGAGCAATGGGGAGGGGAGGCGGGGGATATGTGATATTGTGACCTTTGATGGGAAAAACAGAACTGGAGCCTATCATTTGAAAAGGGATTGGTTGAAAAATGTTGATCTATAAAGGAACTTAAACTGTATTTTTGTTTCTTCTGTGCAGCCCTCCGAGGTCAGTGTAGGGCAATGAGATCTGAATCATGAAGTCAGTACTGGGAATGGCATTGGCACGCTGACCAGTGTACACAGACCCAACAAGTGGGGAGCTGTAACATTGAAAAGGATCTGGATCTCCCTGTACACCAGTCACTGAAAGCAATATTGCAGGAGCAGAAAGCAGATAGGCAGATAAATCGTGTATTCACCTTCATTTCAGGGGGATTTGAATACAAGAGTAAGGGTGTTTTACTGCAGGGCGTTGGTGAGACCTCATCTCGAACACTGTGCAGTATTATGTACAGTTTTGGTCTTCTTACCTAATAAAGGACAAACCTGACATTGAGGGAGAGCAGCGAAGATGACCAGACTGATCGCTGTTGTGGGAGCAGAATCTGGGGTGGCTAGGCCTGAATTCCATGGGCTTTAGGAAAATGAGTGGAGATCTCAGTGAAATATATATAACTCTGTCAGGACAAGACAGATTGGAAGCAGGGGTGACTATTTCCCTTGCTGGGACATCAAAACAAGGGGCCACAGTATTAGGTACAGACAGACCACTCTGCATTGAGATGAGAATAAGTGTCTGCACTCAGAGACTGGTGAACCTGGAGAATTATCTCCCAGATCAGACTGTGGAAACCAAGGCACTGAATATAAAAATGGATTTCTGGAAACTAAAGGGATAGGGAGAGAGCAGGGTATGGTATGAAGATAGAGGATCAAATATCATTACAGGTTGTTCTTCAATAACGTGGTAGCTGTGTTCCTGTACATCACATGTGTTGCAGAAAATCATGTAATAATAATAATGTGGCCTATGGGGAAAACAGAATAATGGGTAAACCGCAAAATATCAGTAAAAAACCAAAATTAAAGTTCGTCTAACACACACACCCTAGCGCAGTCTAATTAAACCTTTAAATCATATATTGTAATGAAATAGTGCTGTAAACACAACACTTTCACAATACAGTCACTGGCTACATCCCTGCACCTTTCACCAAATTCTTCACCTGAAAGCGCGCAGGGCTGACTGACCACCTGATGCCAACATGGAATTCCATTTCTCCCCAAGATTCTCCCCCAGTTTGAAATAAAGTTCCTTCTAATTGGAGAGAACACTTTCCCGATTCAGGCTCAGGTTTAAGGCTTTGCAGAGGGGATTGCATTCCTGTTTTAGCTGAACACTCAGAGGGTGCATTTTGCAGACAGAGGATCCTGAAGCTGGGTTTTGTTGTTCAGCTGGTGCCTGGCAAGGAATCGCGCCACAGTGAGCGGGAGCTCAATTTATAGAGAAAAGGTGCACAATTCACGAATCGCATTGCTGTCAAATCACGTTTAATAAACCCGCGTTATCAGAAAACTGCCTGTATATTGAATCGAGGAGCAAGATTGATGGACTGAAGGGACTACAACAGTTCTTATTTTATATTTCACAATGTTTAAACATACTAATGGATATGAACACTGTTTCGGGAAAACTGCATTGTGGAGATTTTCTCCATGAACTAGAATGGGGAAGGCGCAATGTGTTGTATGACCTATTCCTTTCCCGATGTTTCTGTGCAGTCTGTGGGAAAGCACTGTAAATGTTGTCACAAGCTCTCAGATGTTAGGAAGGAGGTTGCTGCAGGGTCAACAGGACTGTGATTCCCGTTCCCTTTTCTGATATGGTGGCTGGTGCCGTTTATTCTAACTGGTTTTATCCTTTAAGACCTTGGAGCAGTGTGATTCAATTGAGAGTCTTGCTTGGCTGTTTCAGGGACCATTGAAGACTTTATCACATGTCTGTGTGTCTGGAGTCACTTTTAGACCAGACCAGGAAAGCACGGGAGATTCACTTCCTGAAAATACATTGTGGAAGGAGATCGATGTTTACAATCAACATTGGATGCAAGGTCACTGTGACCATCACCAGATTCTAGATCTTGATATTTTATTTTTTTAAACTTCCATCAGCTGCCAGAGCATAATCCTGTGTTGGATTAGTAATCTAGTGACATTTCCACAACAGCACCATCTCCACATAGGAACCTATTAGAAACCACACTGAGCGGGTTATTTCTGTACTGCTTCACAACTCTGTCAAGATGAACTCCCACCAATTTGTTTATCGTGAAGTGACTGAGGGGGTGTGAAATGGTCAGAATGTAATTATTCATCTATTAGGGGACTGGACATAGCTGAGTAATTTTCCACATTGTCAGGGAGATGTCGGAGTTGGAGCTGTAATGAAACATCTTCCCCAGGAACACGGCTTGTTGTGCAGCACAAGTCTTCAGTCCTATTGCAGGAATGGAGTCAGGACCCATTGCCTTTGTCGTATCTACTGTGTTCAGCTGTTTCCTCATGTCACATGCAGCGAATCGAATTTGTTGAACACTACCATCTGTGATTCTGTGGGCATCATGGCGAGGGTGAGTTGAATCATTCAACACCTCTGGCTGAGGATGGTGCAGATACTATATCCTTGTCATTTTCACTGAGGTGCAGGGCTGTTCCATTATTTAGGATGGGGATATTTCTGGTGTCCTCTCCTCCAGTAAGTTGTTTAAGAGTACACCAACACTTATGTCTGCATGTGGCAGGACTGCAGAGCTTAGATCTGATCTGTTGGTCTTGGGATCATTTCATCCTCTCTATCAGATGTTAGTTCTGCTGTTTGGAATGAAACCACTCAAGCGCCGTAGCTTTGATGGTTTGTCATCAGCTTTAGGTACACATGGTTCTGACCGTGGCATGTTCACCCACACTCGTCACTGAACAATCACTCGGTTTGATGGTAATGGTAGACTGATGGAATATCCTGGGGAAAATGTGGCAGATTATGTTTGAATACAATCCTGCTTCTGTTGCTGCTGTTGTCTACAGCATCACGTGATAGCCTAGTTTGAGCTGCAATATCTGCAATTCAATTCTACTGACTGTTCCCCAGTTCACATCGAAACCCATTCACCCATCAGCCTTGTACTCAGTGAACGAACCTGGTTTCTGATGCAGTAACACTTTCATATTCTCATTCTGCTGAGAGTTCTCCTTAGTGTCATGCTTCAAATTTGTTACATTACTCAAACCCTTTAACATATTCATCTGAAACGGTTCCTTTCTCATAATGCCATCTTCTGCATTTGAATTGAATGTGTTTCCCTCTGGTTTTTTCCCTGACCATGATTATGAGCTCTCTGGTGTCAGTGATGCCAGCCTTATGCAGTTTCTGAGCGAATGAAAATAAGCACTTTGCGTTATTGTTCAGTACCCAGTGTTGGGCACTCCGTGTTGGACAGGGCGTTTGAGCAGCTTTCACACACGTCATTGGAACTTGTTCAAAAACAGAAATTGCTGAAGAAATAAAGCACGTCCGGCGGCATCTTCTGTAGTGAATGCAGAGTTAATCTTTCGGATCCAGTGACCCTCTACAAAGCTCACAGTTTCTCCAGCAATTTATGTATTTATTTCCAGTATCCATAGTTATTTATTTAATTGAATTTTTTGCTGTGCCTATTCGTTTTTGGAGAAACTCAGCAGGCCTGACAGAATCTGCAGAAATACAGAAACAGAGTTGACGTTATAAGCCCAGTGTGACTTGTTCAGAACTGAAAAAGGTTGGAAACTGGGCTTTGTAATCCCTTGCCGTAGATGGGGGATGGGTGACTTGGAAAAGAGGGCATGGCAAAAGATAAGCGGGCTATTAGCAGTGGTAAACGAGAAGATAATGCAAAATGGGTTTCAATTCAGGTGTAAATGGGGGAAAGGGGTTCTCTCGAACTGAGCGTAAGATGAAGAAGACACAACCACACAAGGTCATAGGAAGAACAGGAGGGAGAATGTTGACCATGTGGTATTAAATAGATCCAGATCTATACGTTTTGACAGTATACATCATCACTGCCTTCACACTATGGAAGTCAGGTGCTTGACCTCTTATTAGCACGAGTAAGAGTTTCATGCTGCCTTAGTTTTGTAACATAGAACAAAACTAACAGTATGACATTTGGGCTGTTTTCTTTACCTGTCATTTTTAATATTCTTTCCAATTTGTCGAGCTTATCGTTAAATGTTTGATCTTGAAGTTAGTATCAGATGGAGTGTACGAGTTTGAGGGGTGGCATTCTATAAGTTTATAATATCATGGGAGGCATGGATAGAGTGAATACCGAAGGTCTTTTCTGTAGGATCGGGGAGTTCAAACACAAATGCATAGCTTTAAGGTGGAAGGGAGAAACTTGAAAGGGACAAAGTGACAACATTTTTTACACAGAGGGTGATGTATCTATGGAATGAGCTGCCAGAGAAACAGTGGTAGATGCTTGTACAGCTACAATATTTCAAAGGCATTTAGACCAACATATGAATGGGAAACGTTTGAAGGCATATGGGCCAAGTGCAAGCAGATGAGATTAGTTTAGATAAGAAAACCTGGTCAGCATGGACAAGTTGGATCAAATGGTCTGTTTGTGCACGATATGACTGTATGAATCTAGAAAGTGAGGAAAATGTACGAAAAGATATGATGTAATAAATCGGACAGAGATATAGAACATGCATCAAGAGCTTTCGTATCTCCATAAAAAAAGCTTGAAGATGTGTGTGTGAGCTGAAGCAGAAGTGAAGTGAGGAAAGTACATTGAGGCCATTAGGAGGGTGTGACTGGAGAACCGGCCACAGCGAACAGGCAGATAACTTACACTAGTATTTTAATTCACTGTTCGTGGAAAAAGTACTGTAAGCATGTCAATTGTATAAACAGTATGGTAATAGGAGGGCAGTTCTTGAACTGTCTCTAACAAAAGGAACAAGGTTTTTAACTAACAGATAAGAATAAGGGTAGGCGGGTCAGCAGTAATTCATAGTTAATTTTAAAAGAAGTGGTCACAGAGTGACTAGCGGCATTGTGTGAAATATTCCATAACTCTTTGGATTACAGGAGTGTTCCAGTGAAACTGGAGAACTTCCAATGTGGCGCCTGTCTTCAAGAAAGTAATGAGACAGAAGGCAGGAACAATTTAGCCTAACCATTATTGCTGGGAATCTGCTAGAGCCTGTTATTAAGGAAGGAATTGCAGCGCACTTAGAAAAGCTTAATGCAGAGTTGGCATGGTTTTATGAAGGGGAAACTATTTTTGTCCTGTAAAATCGAGTATATCAAGATTAGAGTCATGCTGGAAAAGCATAGCAGGCAGAATCCAAGGAGCAGGAAATTAAATGTTTCGGGCAGGAGCCCTTCATCAGGAACACCTGAGAATGTGACAGGCAGATTTGATAAAGGGAACTGGTCAACATGAGGCTTTCCAGAGATTTTAGACAAGGTATCACAAAATAAACGCTCTGTCACAAGACAGAGACTCGTAGTATGATGAAAAATATATTAGCATGGGATGACAGTTGCTTAACACATAGAAATCAGAGAGTCAGGATTAATTGATCTTTATGATAAAGACGTATCTACTGGATTACCACAAATATAAGTCTGACGGCATCAGTTATTTACAATCTATACTGATAGCCTGAAGGTGAAAGCTGAGTGCAATATACATCCGAGTTTGTGGATGACACTGAGAACCAAAATGCTGGCTGTGTTTTTAATGAAGAGGACTCCCAAAAAAGGAGCAGTACAAAGGGATTGGAGTGTTCCTGTGTATGAATCATAACGTCAGCATGCTGATGCAGCAAGTAACTAGGTTGGTTCATGAGGCGGCTTCCTGGGATGGAAGGGTTGAATTATTGAATACATCTAAAATGGTGAGGAGATTATTCATTGTGGTTGAAATGAATGAGGGTGATATTACTGAAATGTACAAGATACAGAGGGAGCTTGACTAGGTAGATGCTGAGAAGGTGTTTCACATAAGTCTCGAACTCGAGGCAGTAGATACCGAATAAGGAACATCGATTTCAATCTGAGGTGAAAAATGATGAACTCTCTCAGAAGGTAGTGAATGTCTGGAATTCCCTAAACTAGAGAGTTGTGGAAGGATACAGGGAATTTGGTAGGAAATTGGAGTTGAACCCGGAAGTAGATCAGCCATGTTCTTATTGAATGAGAGTTCAGGCCTGAGGGGCCGAATAGCCGAGTCATGTTCCTACTTCTTAAGTTTTTATGTTATGATTTTGGAAATTAATGAGTTATTTTCCTGGAAGTCGTGTTGTACAATGTTGCATTCGTGACAGGAGAAAAAATGCCTGAGTTAACCCTGGATGGGATATGAGGGCAGTATTCTGAGCAATTCCAGAGCAGAAGTTACAGAGTGGGGAAGCCTGGAAAAAGGGATTGCGGCTGGGGGGTCACTTCCTGACCAAACCTGGAATTTCCAAGTGTATTTCCGTAACTACATCTAACCATCTGCGTGGCCTCGCTCTGTCTGTGTGTACCAGATCCGAAGGGCTGAATCGGACATCAGAATACAGGGCTGAGGGACACGAGTGGGCCAATCGGCCCTTTGACACTACTCCACCAGTAAAGAAGGTCATGGCTCCTCTCATTGTGCTCCCAGCTGCATTTTTCTCTCCATGCAGCGTTATCCCTGATTCATCTGTCTACGGAAAATCAGACAAAGCCATAAAAAGATAATATAATATTATATAATATTAATATAAAGATTCAAACTTCTGGGAAAGAGAATTCCCACTTGAATGAAATCCCACTTTGTGATTTTTTCCTCACTCCGGTTCTGACTGAGGTTGGGGGGTGTCACTTTTTCCTTTCCTAGTTCCACTCCTCCACTGCTCACAACAAATTTTAAATGCAACCAGGTTGGTGATATGACCAATGATAAAGGTCTCAGACTGGGTCAGGTTCAGTGATAGGAACAGGTCAGGCAGATTTCTTTCATCAGCCGCAGGTAACAAATAGGGCTAATGGAGCAGAATGTTAGATTTGTGGTCAGTACTGCTGCCTCATATCAACAAGGAGCTGAACTCAATTCCAACCTCGTCCGACCCTCGATGTGGAGTTTGATCATTCTTCCTATGTCTGTGTGAGTTTCTTCCCAGTTCTCCAGTTTCCTCCCACAGTTCAAAGATATCCAGCTTAATTTGATTGACCATGCTAAATTACCCAGAGTGACCTGGAATGTGTAGGTTAAGTGGGTTAGTCATGGGAAATGCAGGGTTACATGGATAGGGTAAGGGGACAGGTCTGGATAGGATAATGTTCGGTGGGTTGGTGTGGACTCGATGGATCGAATGTCCTGTTGCCACCCTGTAGGGTTTCAATGACAACGGCGTCAAGATTGGGCTATACAAACTCCCAGTTGGTATATACCTGATCCACTCGCCACAAGGCTTTGTATATTTCAATAAAATCAGCTCTCATTCCAACGGTAGCCTGTTAAAGTCGCCATAATATCAGCCCTTCATGCATGGAATAAATGAAGTGAAACATCTATGAACTGCTTCCAGTGTTACAATATCATTGCTCAGATACGAATGCAAAAATAAAGCTAATCTCACACACCGATGAATCAGTTTATTTTTGTTTTCTCAGAGTGGAGTGAGTCTTATAAACACTCTTCCCCGCAGAACATGGGAGGCAGAGATATTGGATACATTTGAGGCAATGTTCACGAATCACAAAGGAGTCAAGGATTATCGAGCAGCAATGTGCAGTGTTGGGGAAATTGTAGACAGTGGTTCCGAATGACACGGCTCCAGGAAATCCAGGAATTAGACAAAATGGATAAGATCGATAAAGTTTTAAAGGGGATCAGGATTGCAGCGATCTGAAAGTCCTGAAAGTAATGCTCGATCCCACCCCACCACAGTCATTTACTTAAAGGTCAACAATAAAAGAGCTACAGAATACTGAATAATGCCAATTTGTCAAGTGGAAATGACAAAACAAGGGAAAGGATTGACTAAGTCCCAACACACAGGGCACCCGTCAGAAGCTTTCAGCACGCCTGTGGCCGCACCTGCAACCCCCTCTGCTCGTTCGATGGACCCAGTTACTCAGCAGGTCTTGGTCATCAAATTCACCAAGTTACATGAAATGATTGAAGGCATGATTGAAGAAAAGTTCAGCAGGAGGCTAGAACCACTCTCAGCCATGCTCCAAAAAATATGAGCAGCAAATATGAAAGTCTTGGAAACAGAACAGATGAGGTCGAGCGTCAAACTACAGGGGCAGAGTCAGTGATCGATTCCTCTAAGGAGCGGATCCTCGCCCTTGGAAAACAGGTCCGTATCTTAAATGAACAATTTGACAACCTCGAAAACAGGGGCAGAATGAAGAATGTTCATATCATCGGTCTGCTGGAGACATAAGGTGTTCAGCCAGTGAGTTTTTTTCGAGAACTGGCTGCCGTGTTCCTTCACTTCGAAGCTGAAGAGGGACGAGTGAAGAGTGAGACAGTTCATCGGGTTATGGAGCGTAGGTCAGACTCAGACCAAAGCCCTCACCCTGTTCTTGTGCAATTACGTAGTTGCAGAGACAATCAAAGACTTATGGAATCTTCCAGAACACAGGGAAAAGATCCGACGAGGACTCCAGGATTATTTTTCTCCAGGTCTTTTCAGCGGCAGATTCAGAAAAGAAAATCTTTTGATGATATCAAGAGAAGATTAAGGGAACTTGAGATTCAGTATTCCTTCATGAACGCAGCGGTGCTCCATATGCTTTCAATAGTTCTACGCACTGGTGGATCTTTCAATAGATTCATTGGCGCTCCAGAGGACGCGAAAACTTTGTGGACGCTATAAAGCAGGCTGGATGCTTTAATAGATATCGATAACCATTCTTCTCTCGTTTTAAAGAACGTTTGTTGAATCTTTCTTGGTATTAAGTAATGTTAAATTACAGTCAGGGTAGAGTACACAATTTTAACTTGATTAACATTACTATTCGTTTTTCTCGTGCTTAGTTTGTGTGTCGGGTTCGGCTCAAGCTGGAGGGAGTTATGAAGCTGATCATGAAGACTGAATGCCTACGTTAGGGAAGTTCAATCCCGATGTTTGTGATTAATTGCCCGGGATGCTGTATTGATAATAGGGTAGAAGATAAAGATTTGCGACGTGCAACTGCCCCCAGTGGGGGAGGGGGGAAGGTGTAAATGCCCCTCCTGAGTGTCATTGACACTTTTTAGCCTGTTTTTTGTTTGTTTTTATATGTATTTAGTTGTAGAACATTTTGAAAGCGTGTTAGTTGTTGTAGTTTTAGTTAGTATGTTTTTTTTAGGCTCGATGAGTCTTTTTTCATTGATGCTCAGCGATTTGTCATTCAGGTTCTTCCTCTCTGGAGTTCAAATGTTGTTCCAGTGTGGTATGGCTAATGTAATGCTTCAATGGTATATCTTGAGCATTAAGGGGACGCAGTTAAGAGGAAAAAGGTACTTTCTAGCCTTAACAAGGAGAGAGTTGACCTTGTCCTATTGCAGCAGATGCACCTCGATGACAAGAAATATTTGACGTTCCAGCAGGGCGGGTTTGAATGGGTTTTAATTTTCGTCTTTTAATAGTAGGAGTAGGGGAGAAGCCATACTGGATAAGAAGAATCTTCCATTTAAATTACTAGATTGTATTTGATACTCACGGAAGGATCATAATCCCCCAAGCCTTGAACTATGGTAAATAATCCATTTATTTTGAATAGTAATTGCGACCCCCCACCCCCACCTCGGCGTACCCTCTTAAAATCCTGGTAGATGCATTTTCTAGCATCATGGCACATTATCGTAGGAGATTTCAACTGTCTTATGGAACCCACAGTGGACAGAATGTCCGAAGGTCCCTCAATACCCTCGTTATAATGTAAGTAATATGGTGGATTTGTGTGCAGAACTAGAGCTGGTGGATGTCTGGAGGTACATCTACCTCACAAGTAGGGCTATTAATATCTTCTTTTACCCGCAGAAATGCCACACCAGGTTCGATTTCTTCCCCATCCCTGCAACAATCTTAGATTCGGTGGCATCCTGCACAATTGGGAATATTACCATTTCTGACCATACTTATTGATAAAGATTTAGGGAAATATAACAGATTCGAGACACTGGCGAATGTATCCCTTTATTGTTAAGACTAGTTAGTTCATTGAGTATTTCTATAATGAATTCAGATCTTTCTTAGCCATTAATTCAGATTCAACCAGTAAACCATCCATTCTATGGGAAATTGTTCAGGCTTATGCCAAGGGAATAATTATTCCTTAGGATGTAGCAGAAGGGGGAGCAGGAACGCTGGTTTGAGGCACAGCTGAGGGCAGCCGAGAGGGCATACTGTGATAGACCCTCAGTAGCTAAGCTGCAGAGGATTACAACGCTTCGGTCTACAGTGAATTCCACGCTCACACAGACAGCCAAGAAGGAACTTACTTTTGCTAAACAAAGGCTGTTTGAGCATGGTGATAAGTCAGGCAGGTATTTATTCTATCTTGCCAGGAAAACGAGCGCCCCTCTAAGCTATTACCTCAATTAGGGAAGGTATTGGGATCCTTACCTTCAATTCCAAAAAGTTTGGTGTCTCCTGTCCAAGATTTTTCTCCGAATTATTTCAGACTGAGCATTATGAGGACAGATGGATTAAAATGGAGTCACTTTTCATTTTTCAGGAGTAACCCTGAATAAGTGGTGTGCCTTAATGCACCATTGTCTGCGCAAGAGGGTGTGAAGCAGCTTCAGAATGCAAAGGTGCATATTCCTGACAGATTTCCTCGTGAATTTTATAGATAATTTATAAACCTATTGTCAGGGCTGATGTTTAACATGTTCTGTCACTCATACAGTCACGAACCCATCCCTCCATCCTTAAGAGAGGCTCATATCTCTATGATGATGAAGAAAGGAAGACCCTGGAGGATTGTGCTTCTTACACGCCAATCTCAAATTTAAATGTTGGTTTCAAAATCCATTCTGAGACCCGTGCATTAAGGCTGGAAACTTTGCTGCCTTCCGTTACCAAAGAGGACCAAACAGTCTTTATAAAGGGCCGCAGATCTTCCTACAATGCGAAGAGTTTACTCAATATGATCCAAGAGTGTCAACAACAATCTGTCCAGGGATTATTGATCTCTTTTGATGAGGGAAAGCATTTGATTGGGTTGAGTGGCCGGATCTCTTCTGTACATTAGAACGGGTTGGTCTACGCAAAGATTTTATCAAGTGGGTGAGGATCCTTTACCCTGATCCTCTGGCTGCGGTTCTCACTAATAGTGTGGCCAACCAGTAATATTAATATTTCTCCAGGCAGCCGACAAGGTTGACACCTTTCACCATTGTTGTTTACGTTGGGGATTGAGCCACTGGAGGAGTCCATCCGTGGGATGTCAACACATCTGACCCAGAAGTGGGATAGAAGTCACGAAAGATTACATTGTATGCAGATGAGGGTCTTATGTTTTTTGTCAAATCCCGTAATTTCGGTAGGTCATGTGATGCAATGCATGAATTCGCTTGTTGCCTTTCCGGGCAATAAATTAATTTTACAAAGTTGGAGGCCATGCCTATGGGAGATCTTAGGGAAATACCTGATACTAAGGGCAAATCCTGGTTTCCTTTTAAATGGTCACGGGGGTGGTTTCCCTATTTCAGTATAGTCATTACATCTGTCTTTGATCATTTATTTAATGTGAACGGTGTCCATTTGTTTGACAAAATTAAACAAAACCTTCAAAGATGGGAGGCAATTCAAATATCCTGGCTAGATCGGATAGCTGTTATTAAAATGACTGTCCTTCCTCATTTCCGAGACGCCGTGTGAATGTTTTCTTTGATGTTTCCCAGACAGATATTTCGGAAATAGAATGGCTGGTTTAGCTCTTTTATTTGCCACCATAAGCGATTCCTTATCAAGCTAACAAAATTGCAACTGCCCCACAGATTGCGGGGGGTAGATCTCCCAGATTAAAAGCAATCAAGTAAGCTTTTTTAATCATCCTATGTTCGTGCCTGGGATTTATGGAGTATTGTCAAAAACTAATTATTATCAATACTGTTAAAACTTGAAGAACAATGCGTCAGATCGAGAGCAATACAGCCAAAACCATGTTTCTTACCGCTTTAATTGCTATACCAGGGTTGTCAACCGGGGATAATGGATTCCAGGTGTAAACTGTGGGCAGCCAGGGGAGTACCTTGCTTGGGTGATTTAGAATTAGTAGAATCCCTAAAGTGTGGATACAAGCCCTTGGGCCCAGCAAGTCAACTTCGAACCACTGAAGAGTAACCCACCCAGACCCATTCCCCTACCATTCTATACCTACCCTGACTAATGTCTGAACTTACAGATCCTTGAACACTTTGAGTGATTTAGCATTGGCCAATTCATCTAACCTGCACATCTTTGTGACTGTGGGAGGAAACCTACGCAGTCACAGTTGAGAACATACTAACTCCACACAGCCAGTCACCCAAGGCTGGAACCAAACCCGTGACCCTGGTGCGGTGAATCAGCCGTGCAAACCACTGAGCCCACCACGTGTTACTTGAGGGAGAAACAATGATATCATTTGATCAAATAACTCGTAAGTATGAACTACGTAGTAGAGATTTCTTCTGTTTTTTTCCAGATTAGAGATTTGATTTTAAAAACACACACTTTTAACAGACTCTTATAGATCCGATACAGAGAAGCGGGTGCTTACTGCTAAGAATACACTCTCTGTCAGTACCCTTTATCATTTGTTGGAGAGTGTCCCCTCAGACAAGACTGTGCAGCTTCGTGATGTCTGTGCGGGAGAGTTGGGGGTTTAGATCTCTTTGGAGACATGGGAGAATATTTGTGAAAATGCTCGAAGGATTTTGATCTGTAAAAGGACCAATTCCATGCAGTTGCAAATTCTTCATAGGGCCTATCTAACACCACATTTTCTCTCAAAATTCAAAGTGGGATTATCTTCAGCATGTCCTAAATGCAGAATGACTACAGGCATTCTTACTCATTGTATGTGGTCCTGCTGCAGGTTTCGTATATATCGGATCACTGTGTTCGGTGCGGTAGAGTGGGTCTTGGGGGACCGAATTGGAGATGGACACGGTTTCTCTTTCCCTGCACCTGCGCAGAGTATCTTACGCAGATGCACATGGGAAAAAATATATCCTTACTTTCTGTGCTAGGAAATAATATTCTGTTGTGTTGGATGTCTGAAACTCCCAGGATGTGTTGGGTCTTTGTAAGCTCATCATGGAGAATATCCCTTTGGACTTTCTCACCAGTATGGTGCACCAAAAAACAGATTAATATAAGTCATAGAGTCATAGAGATGTACAGCATGGAAACAGACCCTTCGGTCCAACCCGTCCATGCCAACCACATATCCGAATACAATCTAGTCCCACCTGCCAGCACCCGGCCCATAACCCTCCAAGCCCTTCCTATTCAATATACTCATCCAAATGCCACTTAAATGTTGCACTTGTGCTAGCCTCCCCCACTTCACCTGGCAGTTCATTACATACACGTACCACCCTCTGTGTGAAATAGTTACCCTGTAGGTCTCTTTTACATCTTACTACTCTCACCTTAAAATTATGCCCTCCACTTCTGGACTCCCTGACCCCAGGGAAAACTCTTTCCCTATATAACCTATCCATGCTCCTTATATTTTTGAAAGCCTCTATAATGTCATCCCTCAGCATCCGAAGCTGCAGCGAAAACAGCCTCAGCCTATTCAGCCTCTCTCTATAGGTCAAATCCTCCAATCCTTATAAATCTTTTCTGAACCCTTTCAAGTTTCTCAACTTTTTCCGATAGGAAGGAGAGCAGAATTGCACGCAATATTCCAACACTGGCCTAACCAATATCCTGTACAGCTGCAACATGACTTCTCAACTCCTGTACTCAATACTCTGACCAATAAAGGAAAGCATACCAAACGCCTTCTTCACTATCGTATCTACTTGCGACTCCACTTTCAAGGAGCTATGAACCTGCACTCCAAGGTCTCTTTGTTCAGCAAAACTCCCTGGGACCTTACAATTAAGTGTATAAGTCCTGCTATGATTTGCTTTCCCAAAATGCAGCACCTTGCATTTATCTGAATTAAACTCCATCTGCCACTTCTCAGCTCATTGGCCCATCTTGTCAAGATCCTGTTGTAATCGGAGGTGACCTCTTCGCTGTTCACTGTACCTCCAATTTTGTTGTCATCTGCAAACTTACTAACTGTATCTCATATGCTCGCATCCAAGTCATTTATGTCAATGACAAAAAGTAGTGAATCCAGCACCGATCCTTGTGGCACTCCACTGGTCAGAGGCCTCCAGTCTAAAAAACAACCCTCCACCACCACACTCTGTCTTCTACCTTTGAGCCAGTTCTGTATCCAAATGGCTAGTTCTCCCTGTATTCCATGAGATCTAACCTTGCAAATCAGTCTCCCATGGGGATCCTTGTCGAAACCCTTACTGAAGTCCATATGGATCACATCTATCCCTCTGCCCCCATCAATCCTCTTTGATACTTCCTCAAAAAACTCAATCAACTTTGTGAGACATGATTCCCCATGCACAAAGCCATGTTGACTATCCCTAATCAGTCCTTGCCTTTCCAAAAACATGCACATCCTGTCCCTCAGGATTCCCTCCAACACCTTGACCACCACCAACGTCAGGCTCATTGGTCGAGAGTTCCCTGGCTTGTCCTTACCACCCTTCTTAAACAGTGGTACCACGTTTGCCACTTCCAGTCTTCCGGCACCTCACCAGTGACAACACCAGTTACAACAATCTCAGCAAGAGGCCCAGCAAACACTTCTCTAGCTTCCCACAGAGTTCTAGGGTACACCTAATCAGGTCCTGGGGATATATCCACCTTTAAACGTTTGAAGACACCCAGCACTTCCTCCTCCGTAATATGGACATTTTGGAAGGTGTCACCATCTATTTCCCTACATGTGATATCTTCCGTATCCTTTTCGACAGTAAATACTGATGCAAAATACTCGTTTAGTACCTCCCCCACACTTCCTTTACTAGGAAAAGTATTGTGTTGTGTCTGATGTCTGAAACACCCCCGCCTCCCCCCTCCACCCCCCGGGTCTGCTGGCTCGTGGTAAGCTCATCATGGAGAATATCCCTTTGGACGTTTTGACCTGTATGGTGCGCCAGAAAGCAGAGACTTATATAAGATATAGCAATCTTTTTTGGATTATCACGATTAGGCTTAACTGCCAGTCTAAAAATGGCTTTTATATAGCAATGACGATATTGTCTAATGAAACTAATATGAAGAATTGTGAACATATTAATGTATATCAGTTAATGCTCTCGAAGAACAAGAGCTATCGCTTTCTTCTTCTGAGCTGTATTATTTATTTATTATTTATTGTTTATTTTTGTTTTTCTTCTGTCCGTTTATAGACTTTAACTTATTTTGTATGTACATGCACATGGGTGAAATATTGTTCAGTTATTTGAGTTGTTTTGCTTTGTTTTAACATAATAATAAAAATCTATTTTTCAGTCAAAATTTTTTTTAAAAAATTAAAATGCTAACATTGATAGAATAGAGTCCCAAAGAGCTCTCATTAGATAGATCACTCATGGTGGTTTACACTGAATGTCACCACACCTTGGGTGACAGGGTGAGGTTGAGAGAGCATCCTCTTCATGGTAACCTCAGTTAGTTTGGGGAATTGAACCTTCGCTGGTGCCCTCCCTCTGCATCACAAACCAACCATCCAGCCAACTGAGTGGGAGACTGTGTAACTGTTACACACAGAATCAGTCACAGACAAAGGGCAAAAGAAACATTCATGACACAAAAAAGGTGTATTTGGGATAATCGTCATGATAAGGGCTGAGGATAAAAACGTTCTCTTCTTGAAATTGTATTTTACAAGTTTTTGGAAGCTTTCTTTTACTGAATACAATAAGGTGAGACAAGTGAAATAACCAGAATGTCTAATTGTGATTGGATATCGATAACCATAAATTAAGTGCATGTTTTTGATTGGTCTGTGGAAAGCATGCTGACTATTGTATGAATTTCGAAAGCAGATGAAATATATTGTTCGAGGAGTCTGTCCCCATGGGAAATGCCATCGGACACATGCAAGAAGAAACACTGGGTAAAAAGTTTCTGAGAATCGTCTGCTCGGTAACAGGAAGCTGGGAGTTGAATGACTGAAAGTTCCTGTAACGTGGAGCTGAGAAAACTATCATTTCACCTCCAAACGTATTGAATGTTGGAGCATGTTTGCAGTACTGAATGGCCTCATGATGGATTTCAATTGTGTGTGATTTGAAAAACGTACATCTTTACTCCATCCTCTTACATGTCACACACTGGGGCACAGCCGCTTTACTGAAACTGGGAATAAGTTGGAACATGATCTGGAAAATTCCATAATTGGCATTCCCCAGAATATTCTGTAACTCTGTAGGGGGCATTAGAGATACAGAGAGAAAGAGAGGGATGGTGCTGTATGCAGTAGTGAGAGTGGAGGAGCATGAGCCTTGTTCGGGAACCGGTGCTATAACAGATATACAGTGAGTGTGAGGGAGCAGAGAGAATATGGTGACCCTTATCCTAACAGAGTGGGGAAGGTTATTGAAGCTTGTCCTGTTTTGCTGGACATTTACTCAGACCACAGATACTGCACTGAGCTGGGTGGTGAGCTCAGACCAGGCTCGGTGTGTCTGGTGGAGCGATCCCTCTGGGAAGAGAATGGTCCCCTTTTGTACTAGCTCATCCACCAGGACCTCTGTGCCCCTGTCGAAAACCGTGATGTAATTTCCCCTTATCTGCCATGCTCAGGGTAAACTGTGCAGGGCAGCTGCAAACTGAGAAAGCTCAACCATGTGCCCCTTGGCCTTTTAAAGATGGCCCAGTGTCATGGAATATCCAGGAGCATCCGGGCGATTTTGAGTACCTCCAGTCATGATGGGTGGGAGAATCGAGCTGGCATTGTATGAGAGCGACACAATGGAGTGGGGTGGGTAGTTAATGAGATGAGTTTGGTAAGATAGCACCAGGAAAGTAGTTCAGCCTCGTGCAGACAATCCCTCTGTCACACTTAATGAAAATGTCACTGCGACAGTTTTTTGTTAGATTCAGCCCAGTGAGGTGAACACTCTGCTGTCCTCACTCCTAGTTACAAAGCTGCAGAACAAATGCTCATCCAAAACTCTCCATCGCCTGAACTCACAGCAATATCCCTTTCACTCATCATTCTTCAAAGTACTGAGCCGTGTTGCATGATACTATCGAAATGTCTTCATTTCAGCATTCTGAAACCTGTGAACATATCCTTCAATGACATTTTTTCTCAGTCTCCCCCACTCTGTTTCCACTCCAAAACACACTCATTTGCAGACATATTGCACGAGACTCCCAGTATGACTGGACCATGGCAACCAGAATGTCCATCCAGACTCACCCCATTCCCCTGCCCTTGTTCTGTATCCCTCTAATCCTTACCTATCTGTGTATTTGTCCAAATGCCTTTTCAATGTTGTTATTGTACCCACCTCAATCACTTCCACTGGCAGCTCAGTCTGTATGCATACCACACTTTGTGTAAAAACGTTGCCCCTCAGGTTCCTTTTTATATACTTTTTTTTCCTTTCCAAACATTAATGGATGTCCTCTACTCCTCGATTCATCAACCGTGGGAAAAAAATTGAAGTATTCACCCCATGCACGCCTCTCATAATTTTATAAGAGTTACACTTCAATAAGAATCCCCTCCGTATCCTACGCTGAAAAGAAATAAGTTCTAACCTGTCCAACCTCTGCCTATAACTGAGAGCCTTTAGCCCAGGAAACATCTTTGGAAATTTGTTCTACACTCTTTCTCGTTCAATAATATCCTTTCTAGAGCAAGATGAACAAAACTGAACACAATACTCCAACTGCAACCGAACCAACATCCTGTACAACTGCAATATATCGTCCCAACATCGATACTCAATGTCCTGATGAAGGCCAGTGTGCCAACAGCCTTTTTCACTGTCCTGTGTATCTGTGACTCAAATTTCAGACATCCGTACAATTGATCTCCAACGTCCTTTTGTTCCACTACACTCCTTAAGGCCCGCTCATTCATCATTAAACTCCTACCTGGATTTGACTTTCCAAAATGTAAGACGTCACACTTATCTGTATTAAACTCAAATTGCTATTTCTGAGCCCACATCCTCAGCTGACCACGGTACTGCTGCAATTTCTGATAATGTTTCTCATTGTAAATGATGCCTCCTAATTTCGAGTCATGTGCAAACTTACTAACCTTGCGTTGTGCACTCTGGTCCAAATCATTGGTATAAGACAACGAACAGCAATGGGCCCAGGACCGAACACTGAGGTACTCCACTAGTCGCAGGCCTCCAGTCCGACAAGCATACCTCCACCATAGCCATTTGCTTCATAACGTCAAGACAATTGTGTCACCAATTTGCCAGTTTACATTGGAGTCCATGTAATCTAACCTTCCAGATCGACCTACCATGTGGAACCTTATCAAAGGCCTTACTTAAATCCATATAGACTATGTCCACCACCCTGCCTTGTCAACCTTCCTGGTCACTTCCTCAAAAACTCTAACAAAAATTCTAAGGCACGATCTGTAACGCACAAAGCAATGCTGACTGCTCCAACTCAAACTCTGTTTTTCCAAATGCATGCATACCTAATATCTCAGAACCTTCTCAAACGGTTTAGTGAAAACAGATATGAAGCTTACTGGTCTATCTTTCCCAGGCTTTTCTTTTCAACCCTTATTGAATAAGGGCACATTTGTTACCACACAGTCTTCTGGGTCCTTGGCCCCTGAACTGTCTTCTCTCGCCACCTGCAGTGGTCTTCGAAATATCTGGTCAGGACCAAGAGATTTATCTGACTTTATGCATTCTAATATGTCCATCAGCACCTCTACTGTGATATGGACTGTACCAAGATATCACAACTAACCTCCCAAAGGTCACAGGTCTTCATGTCTTTCTTCATGATAAACACAGATGGGGAATTGAGGAACTCACCCATCTCTTGAGGTTTTACACATGCGTGCCCATTTTGGATTTGAAGACGTCCTATTCTCTCTCTGGTTGTTCTTTTTCTTTACTATTCTGAATTTGGATTCACACTAATCTGCTCAGCCAAAACTATCTCATACTCCCTTTTCGTCTTGCTGATTTCCTTCTTCAGTAAACTCCTCTATCCCCTGTGTTCCTCCCGGGATTCCCTTGATACGACCTGCCTGTACCTGAGCCATGCCTCATTTTTTTTCTGATCAGAGCCTCAATATTTCTTGTAATCCAGCGTTGTCTCTTCCAGCCTCACTTTCCCTTCACCCTCACAGGAACATATAGACCTTGAACTCGAGCTATCTCACTTTTGAAGCCCTCTTACTTGCCTGGGATCGTTTTGCCTCGAAACAAACTACTCCAATCATCCCCTGCAATCCTCTGTCTAATTCCAACAACATACGCCTTGCCCCAATTTAGAACTTGTATCTGTGGACCAATTTTGTCCCTACCATAACTATTTTAAAACTAACACAGCTCTAGTCACTATTCCCAAAATGCTCGCCACTTTACCTCCGTCACCTATCCGACCTTATTTTTCAACAGTAGGTCGAGTTTGTCCCTTCCCCAATAGGAACCTCTCTATATTGCTTGTGGAAGCTTTCCTGAACACACTTAACAACTTATGTTCCATCTAAGTTCTTAACCATCTGGAAGTCCTAGTCTATGTTAGAAAAATTAAAATCACCTTTAATGACAACACTATTGCTCCTGCAAGTCTCGCCAGTCTCTCTGAATATTTGTTCCTCTAATTCTCATTGATTATTTGGAGGCTTATAGTGCAACCACTATAACATCACCATCCCCCTCTTAATTCTTTGCACCGTTCACAAAACCTTATTGGATATTATCTCAGTTATTTCAACTTTAAATACTAAAGAGATATGCGCCTCAATCAGAACTATTGGTATTTAAATTGTTTCCGTTTACATCTCTTCCTCACATTGATTTTCACATTCGCAGCACCCCTTGTCAAGGTACAGTGCAGATATGGAGCCGTAAATGGATGGGAACTCCACATTCTGTCACTAACACCATTGGTTACATTTTTCACCACACTGGGCAGTGATCTAATACAGTGTTACCGAACAATGCAACAGCCTGGGTTTATATATGAATGAACCAGTGCGGACTGCACAGCTCCTCACGCTGGACATTTAGTCCAGGATTATAGATCAAGCATTGGTGTGGGCTGCATAGTGTTTCACTCTGGACATTGCTGGGTCGCATACAGCAGTACACTAGCCGGATCTACACAGTGCTCCATCCTGAATATGTAATGGACGGGCTGGTTATGTGAGTTGGATTGCGAATGTGAGAGTACGAAACATCTGACAATACCTTTATTTTGTGTTTTCATTCTTGTCATTGGACCCCTCAAATCCTGACTCATCCTGTTAGACACATCCTTCTAGATGAGTCATGGTGAGTGTTCTTGCAGCACCTGAGTCTGCAACATGACCAAGAAACGGCGCAGAGGATGCAGTGAGCGGAGTCTCCATAAAATGGAATGAGGGAATCACCATCAGATCAGCCGTGGTCTTAGTGAATGTTGGGGCAGGATTGAATGGACCACTAATGCAACATATTCATATATTTCTGTTTGTTCCAAGCAAACTCCCCTTCTCTCCCAGTGTCCCATACTTGTGGGGAGTGAGTCACCTCCTGCTGTCCTTGCATAACAGGATGCTGGGGCCTCACTAACCTCCAGATTTCCCTGTGCCCCAGTTTCGAGCTCTGAGTGACTCCCTCCTTTCCCTGTGTCACAGTCTCAAGCAGTTGAATGACTGCGTCCTGTTATGTGTCCCAATCTTGAGCAGCTGTGTGGCTGCCTCCTGATCCAAGGTTTGCGATAGTAGATGTCCCCCTCCAGCTACTGACTGACAGGTTCCAATATCTCTGTGCTCACCTGCTGCTGCTGTGGAATGGAGTCGAGGGCCTGAATGGCCTCTTCACGTTCCTTACAGCTTCTCTTTAATAAAAGCCTTTGTAAAACACCATCAAAATCTGAATGATGTATTTTTGTATTTTACTCTCAGCAATTGAACAAACAAGTTGCCTGACAGAATTCAGAAGTTGAATAGCGTCCTCCTTTCCTGTGTTATACACTCAAGAGGCAATAGAGTCTCAGAAATGCGCAGCACGGAAAAATACCTTTCGGTCTGATTGCCCACATCGACCAAATATCCGAAATAAATCTCGTCCCCCTTGCCAGCACTTGGCCCATCTCCCTCTAAACACTTCCCATGCATGTATCCATCTAACTGCATTTTAAATGGTGTCACTGGTCCTGCCTCCACCACTGCTTTCAATCCATATACACAGCAGTCTCTATGTGAAAATGTTGTCCCTCATGTTCCTTTTTAAATCTTTCCACTCTCACCTTAAATCTTTGTCTTCTAATTTTGGAGTCGCCTATCCTGGGTAAAAGACGTTGATTGTTTGCACTATCTTTGCCCCTCATGATTTTATAAACCTCTTTAAGGTCACCCCTTAGCATCAACACTTGAAAGTAGTCCCAGTCTATTCAAACTCTCCCTGTAACTCTAACCCTCCAACACCTGTAACATTCTTTTAAATCTCTTATGTACCCTTTCAAGTTTGACAACATCTTACCGACAGCAGGGAGACCAGAATTAAGGGCAATATTACAAAAGTGGCCAAACCAATGTCCGGTACAGATGCAACACGTCGTGAAAATGTTTAGACTCAAAGCACGGTCCAATAAAGGGAAGATCACCAAGTGCCTTCTTCACTACACTGTCTACCTGTGACGGCACTTTTAAGGAACAGAGAACCTGCACCACAAGGTGACACAGTAGCTCAGTGGCTAGCATTGCTGCTTCAGTGCGCAGCGATCTGGGTTTAACTCCATCCTTGAATGACTGCCTGTGTGGAGTTTGCACATTCTCCCCGTGTCTGCATGAGTCTCCTCCGGATGTTATGTTTTCCTCCGACAGTACACAAATATACAGATAAGGGTAGATTGGCCATGCTAAATTGCGTAAAGTACCCAGGGATGTGTAGGCGAGGTGGATTAGCCATGGGAAATGCAGGCTCAGAGTGATAGGGGAGGGGTTTGTCCAGTAGGATACTGTTTTGAGGTTAAGTGTGGCCTCGATGGGCCGAATAGGCTGTTTCCTCACTATCGGGATTCAATCATTTCTATGGAGTTTTCTTTGATTGGCAGCTTTCGACAGGACCCTACCTATATATCTTGCCTTGATTTGTCTTGCCAAAATGCAATTCCTCACATTTAAATAAAATAAACTCCATCTGCCACTCATCGGCTCACCTAAGCAACGTCCCAGTATAGTCTGAGAGTTAATTTATCACTGTCGACGACACCACCAAATTTGCTATTATCTACAATATTACTGACAATACTTCATATACTCAAATGTAAATGATTTGTATCAGTGACAAAAGGCAGTGGACCCACTATTGATCTTTGCAGCACGTCACTCGTCATAGGTCTCCAAGATTAATGAACAAATGCCCACTCTCACGCCCTGTTTCCAATATCCAAGAAAATTTTGCATCTAAATGACGAGCTCTCCCTGGATTCCTGGCAGTCTAACCTTGCTACCCAGTCTACCATGTCGAACATTTTGGCTTTCTTACTGAGTTCCATAAAGACAATATCCACTGTCCTGCCGTCATTAATCATCTTCATCACTTCCTCAAAACATTCCACCCAGTTTGTGAGATGTGATCTCCAAAGTACAAAGCCCTCTTCAGTCCTTGTCTTTCCAAATGCATATCGATTTTTTTTCCTCGAAATCCCCTCCAACAATTTAGTCACCATTACCCTCAGGCTCACCGATCTATGGTTACCTGTTTTTTCCTTACTTTCTTAAATAATGACACTATGTTAGCAGTCCTCCAGTCTTTTGACACCTCACCTGTGGAAATCAATGTTAAAAATATATCAGCAAGATGCTGAGCAATCTCTTTCTTAGCTTCCCACAAACATCTGGGATATAACTGCTCAGGTCCCAGGATTTGTTCAACTTTATATGTTTTAAAATGTCTGACATCTCCTTGTAATATAGACACTTTCAAGATATCACTATATATTTCTTCATTCTGTCGTTCATGTAAACTCGTCCACACTAAATACTGAGGAGAAATACATGTTTTGTATCCCTCCAATCTCCTATGGTTCCACACATCGGTGGCCTTACTGATCTTTAAGGTGCCCTACTCTCTCCCAAGTTAATCTTTTGACATTAAAGGATTTGTATAATTTCTTCAATGCCTCGTTAACCGTATTTCTAAAGCCATCACTTGTCCACATTTTTTGGCCCGATTTCCCCATTGACTGTACACTTGCTGCCCTTACACACCTCTCGGGATTCACTTGATCTCAGCTCTGTTTACCTGACATATGCCTCCTTCCTTACCTTGACCAGAGCATCAATATATCTGGCCATCCAGCACTCTCTGCACCCACCAGCCTTGCCCGTCTCACTCATGGGAACACGTTGGCTCTGGACACTCTGAAACCACGTTTTGATGGCCTTGCATTTTCCAACCATCCCTTTACTGTGAATAGGGTATTCCAATCAGCCTTTTACAGGGCTCGCCTAACACTTTGAAAGTTGGTCTTATTCAAAGTTAGAACCTTAATGCTTTCATCAGGTCTTTACTATTCCAAAACTAATTTAAAACTAATATTTATGTGTAACAAAAAGTTAAAGAAACACTTCCTGCCCCTCTGTCACAGACTCGAGAATAGGCTCCTCGTGACCTTTTGTAATAGACTGGAAAGCATGAATGGCCTCCTCCTGTCCTTATGTAGACCCGAGATATTAAATGACACAGCAACCCGGGGATTACGAGCAGCCAGTAAACTGTATCAGATGGAGGTCCATCCCTTCTCAGTTACAGAAACACAGACAACACAATGTACTCCAGGTGCTCTCTCAGTAACACTTCACAGAGCAGCAGTGACACATCTCTTTGTTTTGAATGATTCTGTTGGCAAATGTGCCAATATTCTAGATTTCCACCTTTTCAAGTAGCAACAGGCTAATATGGGCTTAATGGCCTTCTCTTATCCCTCTGTAAGAGGCCCATAGAGACAGAATTGCTTTGGCCTGTTGCTGAGCATCAATCTCAATACTCTGTCCCAAGGTTTTGAAAGAATTTGATAACAGGGCACTTAAAACCAGGAGGAGCCTCACACTGGTCAATAAGTAAAATACTTTGGGTTAAGGTATCTAGAAACTTGCCCACCCGACTTTTTCGTATGCAACCGATCTGTTATTTTATAACTGCTTCCTTTCATAAACAGAGTGCAACACAGTTAGAACCCTGCAGTGCCTTTTAATCCTCTCATATACAAGTTTTAAAAAAAAATCAAAAGATTTAAAGATTTTCCGTCCATCCCTCAGCAACGCTTATCCATTCCATCCAAACCCGGTAAATGTTCCCTTTTATAGTGATATGAAAAGTGATGTGTGGAACTGGTTAATTGAGCCTGTTTGTTTAGTCATGATTTGGAGATGCCGGTGTTGGCCTGGGGTTTACAAAGTTAAAAATCACACAACACCAGGTTTTCGTCCGACAGATTTAATTGGAAGTACAGTAGCTTTCAGAGCGCCGCTCCTTCATCAGGTGATAGTGGAGGACACACTTCTAAGGCACAGAATTTATGGCAAAAATTTACAGTGTGATGTAACTGAAATTATACATTGAAAAATACCTTGATTGTCTGTTGAGTCTTTCATCTGTTCGAATACTATGATAGTTTCACTTCTTTCATGTGTAAATCACAAAACCTTTTTCTTTTAAAGTTGCATTCTCAGGTTAGCAGAAACAACGAGTGTTAGTTAGACAATATTTTGAAGGTGTTAGCCCCTGTGTTCTTTGTCTATACCATAATGTTAGATTGATTCTAATCTGAAAAGTGAGATAACAGAGTTTTACATGAATGCATGCAGTTTTTTGAGGAAAGTACAATGTAACTCTGCAAGTACAAATTCACCCCACAAAATATATGCGTGCGTGTGGGTCTTTCTCTGTTTGTGTGTGTGTGTGTTTGTCTTGGTTGTGGGTTGTGAGTGTGAGAGGAAGTGTGTATGTGCGTGTAGTGATGTAGAGTGTCTTAAGACTGTGAGGGGGGTACATGTGTGAGTGTGGGAGTGTGTGTGTGTGTCTGGGGTGGGGGTTTGATTATCAGTGAGAGAGAGTATATATGTGTATCCATGAGTGTCGAGTGGTCTAAGTCTCTAAGCGGATGCCTGTGAGAGAGTGTGTGTGTGTGTCTTTGTGCGTGTCTGTGTACATATGTGTCCGTATGTACGTGTGTGTATAGGAGTGCCTGTGTATGTGTGTGTGTGTGCGCGTGCGCGTGTGTGTGTGCATAGTGCAATGGTGGTCACCTGCAATGTGACATGAACCCAAGGCCCCAGTTGAGGCCCTCCTAATGGGTACCGAAATTTGTAATCAGCTTCTGCTCGGCCACTTTTCGCTGCTACCTGTCCTGAAGTCCTCCTTGAAGGATGGTCAGCAGAAGGTCCGAGGTTGAATGTCCGGGACCACTGAAGTGTTCCCCAACTGGAAGGGAACACTCTTGTCTGTTGATTGTGCCCATTCTTCCGTTGTAGCCTTTGCTAATTTTCCCAGTGTTTGTTCAGTGACTGTGCTTAATGCCAATCTCCATGGATTCTAATTATCTCAGTGGAGAGTTTCCATCTTTTAATGATAAATGGGCTCCGTTCAATGTGTTGTCCCATAACGTGAGCGGGAGCATCACCGACAGCACTGACAGGGATCAGCAGATCCAGAGAGAGGGGGATGAGAGATCAGAATCTGAGAACATTAGACTGGAATGTTCCAAACATGTATCAGAATCTGGGAACATTCGACTGGTATGTTCCAACAATAGACAGGAGTTTATCCTATTATGTTTGGCGTCTTTCTGCATTTAATTGGTGGCCATTATCCTTGTGGATCTATTACGTTCTTTTCATTATTCAATATTTTTATTATCCTTTCCTAGCTATCGTTGGTGCACCTGGTAAGTGTCACTGTTCAGATTTTTTTGTTCTATAAACCGGTTATGATTGTAGTACTGTTCTTTTATATAGTCTACACTTCTTGTCACTATTATTTTTCTGTTGAAACTCTCATTCCATATATTCAATCTACAGACCACTACGAACTACATCAATGAATGTGTTCAATGACTGTCTCCCTCTCTGAGCTGGCATTGTTATTCTCTCTGTTGACCTACTCAGGTCCAGCGGAGAACTGCAATTTACTGTATCATTGCCTTTGTTATTGAAATATTAAGAGCAGGGAGGTCACTCTCTACTGTTCTGGTTACAAACTCCACTTCCTTCCACTGTTTCCATCCCATCCCTGGCCAATATCTGCGACTGAAGCAGACCAGTCACAACTGTGGGAGATCCCTTTGACTATGAGCTGATTCATGACACCATACCCTGACCATTTCTAACTTGAAAGGCTCACCACCCCAGAATATATCTCACTGGTTTAGTCCAGCTGCTGTTTGAACCTTGAGCTATGAAATACAGTCTTAATGAAGCCAAAAATCTGCTGCTGACACTCCCAGTTTCAACCCTGCCGAAACAAATCTGATTCGACCACACACCAAACTCATTCATGTGTACACCGATGTATATTGCTATTGTGTCTGGCAATGTCTTTATTTTAACATTCTCAAACACTTTACCTCATTTGTCCATGAAACTTCCCTCATTCTCTCTGTCGATTAACAGAGAGTTGTTCGTATTTAAAATAGTTTCCTCCATGTGTGTTCCTTCTCAAATAATGAGTTTCGCATTCAACCACGCCAATCGCGCACACACACGGACTCTCTCTCAGTCTCTGATGAACACACACACAGCAAATCTTCTCATTGTAAATATTATAGTAATCTGATGCGAGTATAGTTAGCATATGATAGTAAAGTTTGCAATACTCTCCATGCTGGGCAGATAGTGCAGTTTACTGAGCAACACACTAGCATGCTCTGCACAGCTCTCCATGCTGGGCTGTCATCTTGTCCCAGTTTATGTTGTTTATGGTTTTTTCTGTTAAGCAGATTCAGAATTTGATGTAACAAACCATTTCAGTTGATCTGACAATGCCTTTCTTCAATGTTCTCGTTCTTGTAATTTTACTCTCAAAGATCTCACTTCTCCAGTTAGTCCTACTGCCCTGTCTTTTTCCCCATATTTCCACAAAATCTTTTCAGTTAATTAACTGTCTCTTTCTGTCTTTATTTGAATCTCTCTGTCCCTCTGTATCTTTCCCTGCCCTTTTTGTTTTTGGCTCCCTAGTGTATCGAGTGCTGGCATTGTGAAGCTCAAAAACAGTGAAATGGTGTGTGTCAGGCTGTTGTTCACTTCCTGGTATGTCCCATGTGATGGTCTATGGACAGGCGTGTTTCAGAAGTTATGAGATACATCCTTGTAACTTGCTCTGTACCTGTATTTGTCACTCGCAGGTGATCTTGCGATCAAGGAAGCCCCTTAAGTAAAGGACCAGCCATCTAAAGTGTGTGACAATGCTGTCACTTTAAAAAAAAGATTAATTTCTCTTTTTTTCATATAAGAGCTCTTAAAGGCCAAACTGCCTACTGAAAACGGCTCAAGTAAATAACTGACGACGCTTTTACGGTTTATCATAAATAGTAGTAACAACGGCCTCTCACTTATCCCAAGTTGCTAGTCTCTCTGAAACCTGACTTGATGCTGTTTCCTCCTGAATTGGAGAACTGTATGCAAGAATGTATGTCTGAATGTTCCATTTTGCCAAGGGGTGTGTTTATGGGATGTTGGTGTATTGGAACAGTTCATTAGTAGAAGGTACTGTATCCATTGTTCAGTCATGGTTTCCAATAGTTAAATTAATCTAAATTCTTCTTCATTTTGTATGGATTTTCATAAGAGTGTTTGAGTATGTTGTGTTTTGCTAATGGTGAGTGGTGTGACAAGTAGCATCACATCTGCAACACCCACTTCACGTCTACCTTTAAAATAAGGAAGGTGTGGCATCCAAGCTACCCTCTTAAAATAGCTCGAGGCAGTCTGGTTGGTCTATAGCAAACTGGGAACTCTTTTCTGGTAACAATAAATTGGGTTTAGAATTACAATCCCTACAGTGTGCAAACAAGCCATTCAACCCAACAAGTCCACACCAACCCTCCGAGAAGTAACCTAACCAGACCCATTCGTTTACCCTATTATTACACATTTACCCCGACAAAGGCTCCTAACCCACACATCCCTGAAAACTACAAACAATTTAGCATGGCCAATTCACTTGACATGCATATCTTTGGGTTGTGGGAGGAAACCAGATAATCCAGAATAAGCTCATGCAGACACTGGAGAGTATGCAACGGGAGGCTATTGGGTTCAAAGGTCGTGTATGGTAGCTGTTAGCGTCTTTTTTTCCAGATGTTGAATTCGGTTGGTTTAAACAGTGTTTTGCATATAAAGATTCTTTCAGTCACTAAGAGTTCTCTAGGTGTGGAAGAAGTGAAGTTGGGGGTTTTACAAAAGGTAATGAAGGCAAAGCTGCAGGAATTGACAGACGATCTGGAGTTGGGGTTGCGTTTGTCTGTGAGAAAATGAGAGATGATTACAGCTATATCTCAGCAATTGCGTGTTGTGGAAACGCCATCAGACTCTTTGGGAATGGCGAGAATTCAATTTCAAATGAGGCACTTTTAACATGAGAAGGAATTGAAACAGTTTGAATTATGATGAAAAGTAGAAATAAAAGAAAAGGAAATGAAGAAGAAAGAGAGAAAAAGGGAGAGAAGAAAAGCAGAGAGTTTCAACTTAAACAGTTGGCAGTTAGAGAGGAAAGTTGACAAAGAAGGTGGAGATGAAGGTAGACGGTCGGCAGGATGAGGAGGTTAGTGAGGTTGAGCAACCCTATTGTAACCAATTCCCGAATGGGGTTCTGTTTAAATACATCCAGGCATTATCTAAATTTGATGAGAAGGATGGGGAAGCCTTTTGAATTTCATTTGAGAAAGTGGCTAATGCAGTGGCAAGTGATCACGTGGATTTAGTATATCCAAACAAAGCTGATAGGTATTTGCATCCCTATTGGAGACGGTATCTGCCCAGTATGAGGTGGTGAAGAAAGCCATCTGAAGTGCATATTTGCTTGGGCCAGAAGCCGACAGACAGCATTTCGGGAATCTAAAAAAGGGTCCCTGGTTAAACGCAAATTGAGTTTGAAAGGATCAAACAAAGTAATTTTGAAAGGTGCGTAAGGGTATTAAATCAGAGCAAACCTATGACCTTCTGAGAGAGATTCTTATTTTGGAGAAGTTCAACAATTCACTTCCTGCAGTCGTGACAACTCATGTGGAAGAGCAGAGAGTAACAATGGGAAGATTAGAAGCTGAAATAGCTGATGATGATGATTGAGTTCAGAAATCAAAATTTGGTTTCTGTGAGAGATTGAGAAAAATGTGCGAAATCTTCTTAAAGCATATACCCGTGAGAGTAAGGTTTACTGGCATAGGCCAGGAGTAGCAGGTAAAGAGATTAGAGCATTAAGAGGTACAGAAGCATGTAACTCTTTTATACTGAGACACGAGGAGCTATGTCACTCAGAAGGACTATTGGAGAGATGAGAAGTGCTCCATTATGTAACGTGTGGTTGGAGTGTCCAGTGGAAACACCAACAGATTTATTCCACAATGGGAAAGGAGGCCTTGAGCTTTGTGTTGGTGTTACAACATTTCAGCATTTCAATTGTGAATAACATGCATGAGACAAATCTTGTGGTGATGCTGGGGATGGTTTGCTGGAGGTTATGCTGTGAGCTGCCTCTGACATTCAGGGAGACCTGAGGATTTGGTGACCCAACTCTGGATGGAGCATGGGGACTGTAGTTACAGCATCTGGGCCTGCAACATGAAAAACAAATGTAGCAGAGGCTGCAGAGAGGGGAAACTCTGAAACCATGTAGTGAGTGTGTGGGGGGAAAGGAATCTGCTGTATCCACCCTGGGTTTTCCAGGAATAGCGTCCCAAGCTCCACTTGACCCAGGAGCAGATAGTGAGGGGACCCTCACTGAACAAGGAGCTGGTCACAGAACAGTATCACCTCCTTCAACACGACCTGCAGCTTCACACCAGGGGGAGGATGGTGCAGCCAGAGGCTGTTAGGGTCACTGTTTCATTTAGCTTCTATGATCCATAACTTTCTAGGCAGAACTAGGTGACATATCCATCATTTCCCAGTGTCTCAACATTGATGTCACCATTCGATGATGGAGGGTATATATGGTGGATGAGGTAAATAGATTGTTTCTCCCTCAGCAGGACTCTGCCAGGTGTATCCAGTATAATGGGATTCCTGATGGTGTACATGGCATCTGCAGAGTACCCATGTCAATGGAGAGAGGTAGAGGAACTGAATGAGTTCTCTCTCTCTATTAATGTTACAGTGTACCCATCACAGTACATCATATTGTTGAATACCCTCTGTCCTGGCAGCAGTCATGGTCTCTTCATTCAGAAGCAGTCAGCCATTCCCATCGTCATCGGGTCTCCACGTAGAAAGAAATGAATATATCTTGGAGAAAGGCCGTCCCCTTGATGCATGTGTCAAAACAACATCCCCACCACCAATCAACCACATCAAAGTATTCAAGCAATGGGGTCACTTGGAGTATCTGGGAGCTGATGATCAAGGATGGAGCAAAACCTCCCATGTCTGAACGGATTTGAGTGAACCCCCCAGTACACTGTATCATTAAGGCATGTAATCCCCCTCCATTTCAGTAACATACTGCCTTCCATTATTCCTGTAAATGGAATGACAGGTTATATCATGTTAAATTCCACCTGCCAAACTATTATCTATTGTCTTTACCTCTCTGAATCATTTGCAGACTCTCCACACTCTCTTGATAATTTTTTCTCTTGCTTATCACAGCGACATAACAATTATTTTAAGAGTTGACAAGTAGGTTAGACCAGGGAAACCAGTTGATGTGGTCTATCTAGACTTCCAAAAGGCCTTTGATAAGGTGAGACCCCATGGTGTTAGAGGTGAGCTACTGGCATGGATTAAGGATTGGCTGTCTGACAGAAGGCAGTGGGTTGGGATAAAAGCTTCTTTATCAGAATGGCAGCCAGTGACACGCGTTGTCCCGCAGGGCTCAGTGTTGGGGCCGCAGCTGTTCGCATTATATATTAATGATCTGGGCCGATGATACGAAGTTCGGTTGACAGGCAGGTAGTACTGAGGTGGGGAGGCTGTAGAAGCATCTAGACAGTTTGGGAGAGTGGTCCAGGAAATGGCTGATGGAATTCAATGTGAGCAAATGCGACGTCTTGCACTTTGGAAAAAATGAATAGAAGCATGGACTATTTTCTCAATGGTGAGAAAATTCATAAAGCCAAAGTACAAAGGGGTCTGGGAGTTCTAGTCGAGGATTCTCTAAAGGTAAACATGCAGGTTGAGTCCGTGATTAAGAAAGCGAATGCAATGTTGTCGTTTATCTCAAAAGGGTTGGAATACAAAAGCAGTGATGTGCTACTGAGACTTTATAAAGCTCTGGTTAGGCACCATTTGGAGTACTGTGTCCAGTTTTGGGCCCCACACCTCAAGAAAGACATACTGGCCCTGGAGCGTGCCCAGCGCAGATTCACACGGATGATCCCTGGAATGGTAGGTCTAACATACGAGTAATGGCTGAGGATCCTTGGATTGTATTCATTAGAGTTTAGTAGGTTAAGGGGAGAACTAATAGAAACGTACAAGATAATACATGGCTTGGAAAGGGTGGACGCTAGGAAGTTGTTTCCGTTCGGCGAGGAGACTAGGACCCGTGAGCACAGCCTTAGAATTAGAAGTGGGTAAATTCAGAACAGAAATGCGGAGACATTTCTTCAGCCAGAGAGTGGTGGGCCTGTGGAATTCATTGCTGTGGAGTGCAGTAGAGGCCGGGACGCTAAATGTCTTCAAGGCAGAGAGTGACAAATTCTTGATGTCACAAGGAATTAAGGGCTACGGGAAGAATGCGGGTAAGTAGAGTTGAAATGCCCACCAGCCATGATTAAATGGTGGAGTGGACTCGATGGGCCGTATGGCCTTAATTCCACCCCTACGTCTTATGGTCTTATGGACTCACCAAACTCAGCATCGGTATATCTGTTCCATCCTCCTGATCATTAATAGAGACTGTAGATAGTTGAGAACCCAGCGCTGGACACTGTGTGACCCTACTGGTTACGTTCTCTCTAATTGATATATCCTGAGTGACTGCTTCCTGTATGATACCCAGTCCTCCCCCATTCCTGTGCAACACAGTCGAAGAGTTGAATAAGAACAAGGAGCATCTGTGAGGAATCCAACCGCTCGATGAGGCTGATGTCAACGCAGCCTCGCTTCCACTTTCCTGCCATCTCTCCATCCTAAAACCTTAGTCTCTTGTTGTAGATTGCGCCACATGAAAAAAATCCACTCCACATCTACACTTGCAATTACTTTTAGCATTTTACAGACCTCAATGAGATCTCCTTTCATTCTTATAAACTCGAGAGTATAGGCCTAAACTGCTCAATTTCTCTTCATAAGACAAATACTTCAAATAAGGAATCAATCTAATGAAGATCTTCTGAATTGCCTCCAATGGAAATACCTCATTCTGCAGGACACCCAAACTGTACTCCAGTTGCAGCCTCACTAATGCCTTGCATAGCTACACCAACACTCCCTACCTTTCTACACTATTCTTTTATAAATAAACACTGGAATTGTGCTTGCAATTCTCATTTTTTGCAGTACCCGCAGGCAGGTTTTCTGTGATATGCAAGCAGACACCCAGATCCCTCTGCACCGAAACACTTTGATCTTTCTCTCCATTTAGATAATAATTTGTCTTTCTATTATACTGGCCAACTTGAATAGCCCCATATTTATTCACTTTAATTTTCCTTGCCAAATGATGGCCCATTCTCCCAACCTATCCATGTGTTTTAACATCTCTTGCATCATTATTCCGAAGTAATTTCCCATCGATGTTAGTGTCATCTGAAAAATTGGCATTGTATTTTCTCTCCCGTCAACCGAGTACCATCGATTGCAAATGGTTGAGGCATGAGTACTGAAATCAATGGCACAAACTGCATTTTCCAAAAGAAAATGACGCATTTATCCCATCTGACTCCATTTTGTTGGTTCACCAATCCTCCATCCAAGCTAATAAATTACTCCTAAACCCATGTTGTCTGATCTTACCACTTACTCTTTGGAGAAGCGACATATCTGATGTCTTCAGGAAGACCAGATATGTTCCATCTCCAGGATTACCACTATCCACCTTGTTAGTGACATCTTCAAATAACTCAAGCAAACAATTCAAACACGATTTAGCCTTTGTAAAACCATGTTGACTCTGACAAATTGTGGTTTGAGTTTGCAAATGTCCTGAACAATGGACTCTAACAATTTGCCTGAAATTACAATAGTTTATGGTTATACTTTACTCCCTAATGTATACCATTATTACAAGCTCTTCCCTTTTGGAAACCTTTACGTTTTCTTTTGATTCCTGTTTCATGGGCACAAGGCTTTAAGAGATCTGCTCCAAATGCTGAGTAAGAGCTACGTGTGGCTGAATGGACTCATCATCCTGCTGGCGTACAATATCGATGGGCTGACGTCTTTCTGGTGTTCCCATGTTGCCATCTCCAAGGCCAGAATGACATCCTCCTGTTGATGCTTTAGAGGATTGGGAGATTATGGAATCTTCCTGTTGCTGCGTAACATTTTGAGGGGCTGATGGATCTTCTCATATTTCTCCATAACAGGTGGGTATACTGAACGGTCTCCTCATGTATCCCAGAGATGGGATCGAGGGATTGATTGGTCTTCTCTTGTTCCCATACAACAGACACGTGTCGAAATTACCTCTTTCTTTTTCATAAAAGAAGTCTCAGATAGTTTTTATCCTTATCCAATTCCCTTGCAATAGGCTCAGTGGGTCTGAATGGCCTCCTGTTATTTCTGTGTAACAATCTCCAGTCAATGTGTGACCTCTTCCAGTTCCTAATTTACAGATTTGAGGAGGCTGAATGGACTCATCCTGTTGCTGTTTAACAGGATACTGGTGCAGCATGGCCTACTGTTATAGGCTTGAGTGTCTGATTGTTCTCTTTCTGTAAATGTATCGGGGCTGAAGAGCCTCGTTCTATTTCGGTGTAACAGGTTCGAAGGCCTGAATATACTTCTGTTGTTCCTGTTGTTCTGTTGTTCCTTCACTTGTTAACTCCTTCTGTCAGCTATGTTCAAATAAAATCATATTTATTTTTTGTAAACTCCAATGGCTACTGGGTCAACCTGATCATCCTTTCGTTATAAGCTAGCAGCTTAATTGCAGGAATCAGTTGAGGGAACCATCTCTGAGCTGCTTCCAATAAAGCAACACCCTTTCTTCATAGAAGAGACTAAATTTGTACACACTACTCCAGATATGATCTGTCTGTACCGCAGCAGCAACACTTTACCAGCCTGCTGTAAAGTTCCCACCCAGGTTAGAGCTGTCTCAGCTCTCTGGGGGAATACAGAGCAGTGTTGGAAGATCATTGCCCTTCTCTACTCCATCAGCATAACGGGAGATCTGGAGAAATTAAATTTGAGAAGATCATAAATGATGTGGCGAGATGATCTCTACCATTAATCTCCCCAGACCCCACATCGCTCAGATTCCACAGAATCTAGTAAGGTGGAGCGCAAAAACAGCAAGGAGGAGCAAACATTGATGGGAGATATATATCAAAGTGAATGCTGGAATACAAATGCTGGACATGTTATTAAACTGGAAACGTGATATACACATTTGTGGGTACTGCAGTAATAATATACTGCTTACATTATATCTAAATTGTGTTAACCCAATTGAATGCTAATGTTGGGAAAAATGGATCTCATGACCACGTGTGAGATAGTTTACATGAACATTATGTCGAGCAACGAGCTGGAGATCAGGTTATTTAGGAATTGGTGTTGAGTGATCAGAAGAGCCAAATGAAAGTTTTGCTATAAAGGACCTTTTGGGAAAAGTGACCACAATGTATTGGTTTTCTTTCATGCTGTTTGAGTACAAGGCAATTTTTGTTTTATTTGCAGAAACCGTTATAAATCTGAGTCATGCAAGCCATTAAGGTATGAGGAGAAAGTGTGGACTACAGATGCTGGAGATCAGAGTCGAAGTGTGTGGTGCTGGAAAATCACAGTCAGGCAGCATACTATGAGCAGATAAATCGATGTTTGCAGCATAAGCCCTTCATCAGGAATCAATCTTCTGGGCAAAGGGGGCTGAGAGATAAATGTGAAGGGGGTGCGGGTGGAGGGAGGTAGCTGGGATTGCGATAGGTAGATGAAGGTGGGGTTGGAAGTGATAGGTGACAAATGGAGACAGAATGCCTCATCTACTGCATCCATTAAACCCAACGTGGTTTTCTCTACATTGGCGAAGCAGGAGTTCAACTTGTGGAACATTTCAGTGAACACCTCTGGAACATCCACATTGAACAAATCCATCACGTTGTGGCTGAGCGCTTTACCTCCCCTTCCCACTCTGCCAAGGACATGAGGGTCCTGGGCCTGCTCCATCGCCAAACCCAAGCCACCAGAAGCCTGAAGGAAGAAAGCCTCATCTTCTGCCTTGGGACCCTCCAACCACAGGGGATCATAGTGGATTTCCCCATTTCCCCATTTCCCCTAATCACATCTTATCCTACTCCAAGCTTCCAAATCAGCACCGCCCTTTTGAACGTTCCTATGTTTCCACCTTCCTCCCTATCAATCTGGTCCACCCACCTTCCTCTCCGACTATCACTTTCAACCCCACCTTCATCTACCTATTAGATGAAAGGAGGCAGCTTAAGAAAATGCCAAGTGTTGCAGTAAACCAGTGGATTCAGAGAAATGTAGGACCCAGCAAAGGATGACCAAGAAACTGAGATGAAAATTACAAAGAGAAAAAGCGTGCAAACGAAAGAAAAACATAAAGACTGCTAAAAAGCGTCTATCAATGTACGAAAAAAAATAAGGCCAAATGTGGAACAGTTGGTGTGTTTTCAGGATAATTTATTGCAAAGGACAGAGAAATGGCAGGGAAAAGAAACAGTTTCTTTGTGTCTATCTTCATGGAAGAATGTCCAGATTTTCTCCCAGAAATACCAAGTGACCATGGGACTTGTGTAAGTAAAGTCTAAGATCATTCTTATCAGTGTTGGGGTTATCTTTGAAAAGAAAGCTGGATTGAGTATTTATAAATCTGACAGACTAGATGCACATCATACAAGAATTTCAGAGGAAGCAGCAATAGACATGTTGATTGCATTGCGGATTTTCCCTTTATTTTCCGACACATTCCCGAAAGGCATATAGCCAATCTGGATAAGGCAAAGATTATAAATATTATCCAACAGTTTAAGAAAGGATGGATTTGGAGAATGGTGAACTACAGACCAGTTATCTTGTCATCCGCAGTGGGGTATCTGTTGGACTCGATTACAAAGAACATGCTACTAGATATTTAGAAGATTATAACATAACTGGGGAGTGTGAGAATGTACCAATGGATTGAAAACCAGAAGTGACAAACATAATTTTGGAATGGTTTGAAGATGATTCTTGTGGACATAGGCAATGATGAACCATTGGATAAAGTATAGTTGGATATTCATGAGGTTTTTTTAAAGAACTCACAGGAAGTTCATAAGAAAAAATAAAGCGAGAGGCATTGGGAAGAACATATGCAAATGGGAAAGTAAAAATTAGGTTTACATTCATGTGAATATAATTGGAAGATAGAGGATATAGTGCACCAGTTGCATCGACCGTTGGTGAGACTAAACGTAGAATATTGTGTATCATTTGTAGTCCCAATCTAAGAAAGAATACATTGACTACAGAGGAAATTTAAAAGGTATTATCCAGATTAATCCGTAAAATGGCAAGGTTGTCTGATGGGGAACCTCAGCCTGTAATCTCGAGTTTCAAAACATGAGAGTTGATTGTAGTGAATCTTAGAAACATCGAAAGGACTGAATAACAGAGGGACATGAAGAAGTACAAGTAGGTGAGATAAGGGAGAATCCAACGATATTCTACACGGACAAGCAGAACAGAATACTCAGCAAACAGTTAGTGTCCATAAGAAACCAAAGGGGTAATCTGTGGGTCAAGCTGGAGAACATTGATGGATTGTTACATGAGACCTTCACATCTATTTTACTTGGGAGAAGGAGGCGGCAGATAGAGAATTCAAGAAGATGGACTAGGAAGCTCTTGAACAGATTGATGTAAAATATGAGCAGGGATTTGAGGTTTTGTTCTGTACAAATGTGGACCAATCTCCATGTCTGAATGAGTTGTATCACAGGCGGCTGTTGGGGTCAAAGGAGGAAAGACCCTGACTGAATATTTTAATTAGAATCTGACCATAGGGGATGTGCCGGAGAACTGGAGAACTGCTAATACGATTCCACTTCACAGTAAGGGTGGGAGAAATAGACCAGGGAAATATAGACGAGCGAGTATTAGATCACTGTTAAGGAAACTACTGGATAAAATAGGGAAGGAGAAAATCGAACTCCAATCAGAGTTGCAAGGTTTTGATCAGATTATAATCATCATGACTTTATCAGAAAGAAGTCACATCCAATGGATTTGATTGAATTAGTTTGAGGAGGTCGATTGTTTAACTTTGTAGGAAGGTCTTTGACAAATTTCCACCTGGGAAACTGAAAAATAAAGTAAAATCTCGCAATATGAAAGGTAACTTGACAAGTTACAACGAAAATTGTCTGAGTGGCAGGAGACAGAGGGTGGTGGGAGAAGGCTGTTTGTGTAACTGGAGACCAGTGTCCCCCTGGTATACCACAGGGATCAGTGGTGTGTCCCTTATTGTTTGTGTTATTCATAACAAAATATAGATGTGAACGTGGAGGGGGCTCGGTGGAGAGTGGGGAAGATGTGATAAGTCAGTGCATGTTGACATAAAGATTGGCTGGGTGGTTCGCAGTGAGGAGGAAGGCCTTAAGTTACAGGAAGATGCAGATGGAATGGTCAGATGGGCAGATCAATGGCAGATAGAATGTAACCCTGATAAATATGAGGTAATGCACTTTGGGAGATAGAACCAGGCAGGGGAGGACTCAATAAATGGCAGCACACTGTGAAGCTGAGATTGTGCTTCTCCACACATCCCTGAATGTGACTGGACAGGTTAATGTTTAAAAATGTGTTGCTGGAAAAGCGCAGCAGGTCAGGCAGCATCAAAGGAGCAGGACAATAGATGTTTCGGGCAGATTCCTGAAGAAGGCTTATGCCCGAAACATTGAATCTGCTGTTCCTTTGATGCTGCCTGACCTGCTGCGCTTTTCCAGCAACACATTTTTTAAGATGTTATCTCCAGCATCTGCATTCGTCACTTTCTCCTGGACAGGTTAATGGACTAGTTAAGAATTGGACCTTGGGTGTAGCGTTTCCTAATCAGGGCGTAGATTATAAGAGCTAAACAGGGCTTTGGTTCGGCCAAAATGGAGTACTGTATGTAGCTCCGGGAACCACATTCCAGGAAGGATGTGATTGTACTGGAGAGGGTGCAGAGGAGATTTACCAGGATGTTCCCTGGGATGGTGCATATCAGCTATGGAGAGAGGCTGGATAAGCTCAGGTTGTTTACTTTGGAGCAGAGAAAGCTGAGGAGTCAGTGATTCAGAAGGATAGGATTATAAGCGACACAGACAGGGTGGATAGAGAGCAGCTGTTCCTTTTAGTCAGGAGGTCAAGAACAAAGGAGCACACTTTTAAAGTGAAGAGTTTGAGGTTCAGAGATGATTTGAACATTTTTTCACCTCGAGGTGTGGGGTTCTAGGATTACTTCCTGAGAGGGGAATGATCACCTCACAATCGTTAGCAAGTACTTGGACGAGCAATTGGAAGTGTCATAACATTCCAGGCTACGGGCCTGGTGTAGGAAAGTGGGACTAGTATAGATCGTGCTGTACTTCTGTTGGCACAGAGTCTATGCCCCTGCGAGTGTATAGTGTGGAAGGTCAATTATTGAGCAGTTTAAGGCAGGAATTGATGGATTTCTGAAGAGTTATATTCACAAGGGTTATAAGAGTGAACTGTATTCGCTTGTTAAATTATGTCAATGTGAGAAATATGAGAAAACAAGTGCAGTTTCCTTACTGTTTGAAACCAGAGAATGGGGAATGGGGAACAGGGAAATGGCAGAACCATGAAGCCACTACTTCCGTTCTGTCTTCACAAAACTTTCTAACAATACAAGGAAAACCAAGTCTGGTGTGGGAAAATGAAAGAGTACATGGAACATAGAACATAGCAAGTAAATGGTTTAGCAGAAATTATTGTGGCTGAAAGTAATGGTCATAGACAACACTGACATAGATTTATGAAATGGGAATTATGTTTGAGAAACAAACTGGGAGACAAATGAAAGAGAAGCAATGGATGTAAAACATTGTGATTTTTAGAAAAATGTTGGTCAAGCTCCAAGCCCAATTTGCAAAATGAAATCTGAGTGGATTGGGGCTAATATATGGACATGTTTCTAGAATGGGACAGCTGGCAGGAAACAGTGAATAGAAATAAACAGACCCGTCAAGTAACAGCCTGACATTTTCTGAAAGGTATGAATCTGTGAGTATGACTATGTCCCAGACTCCCCATTACCTTCCCCAGATATCTCCTGTCTCATCAGCAGGACGGACACAGCAGAAGTGGCGTACAGTCTGAATACAGTTGGAAGGGAATTGCTCTTGGAGTCCTCAACAGTGACTCTGTATCCCAACAAGTCTGATGGCATTAGTTTACACATGGGAAAGGAAACCTCCTGCTGATCACCATGTACCAGCCTCTCTCAACTGATGAATCAGTACGCCTCCATGCTGACCAACACTTGGAGGAAGCGCTGAGGGGAGCATGTACGCAAAATGTACTCTGGGTGGGGGATTTCAATGTTCACCACCAACGGTATATCAGCTACAGCATTACTAATCGAGCTGGCCGGGTCCTAAATGATATAACTGGCGGCAGGTGGTGAAGGAACCAACAAGAGGAAAATACATACTTGACCACAGCCCTACTAATCTGCCAGTTGCAGAAGTATCTGCCCATGACAGTATCGGTAAGAGTGACCACCGCATAGTCATTGTGGAGACAAAGTCACACCTGCATATTGAGAATCACCTCCACCATGTGGGTGGTACTATCACGGTGCTTAATAGGGCAGACTTTGAACAGATCTACCAGCTCAAATCTGCATGTCCATAAGGTGTTGTGTGTCATCAATAGCAGTGGAATTGTACTCCCGCATAACCTCATGGCCTGGTATATCCCCCTCGCAACAATTGCCATCAATCCAGAGGATCAACATTGGTTCAATGGAGTGTGCAGGAAGGCAGGAGCAGCACCAGGCATACCTGACAATGAGGCATCAGCCTGGTGAAACCACCAAAAAGGACGACTTGTACGCCAAACAGCATAAACGGTAAGTGATAGACAGAGCTAAGTGATCCCATAAGCGACGGTTCAGATCTAAGGTCTACAGTCCTTCTACATCTAGCCGAGAAACGTTGGGGACAATTAAACAATTCACTGGAGGAAGAGATTCCACAAATAACCCCTTCCTCCATGATGGAAGAGCCCAGCACCTCAGTGTATAAGATAAGGCTGATGCATTCGCAACAATCTTCAGTCAGAAATGCTGAGTGGATGATCCATCTCAGCCTCCTCCAGTGGTCCTCAGCAATTCATTTACCAGTCAACAACCAATTTGATTCCGTCCACGCGATATCCAGAAACGATTGGAGATACTGGATACTCCATAGGGTCCATAACCTGACCACATTCTGGCAATAGTACTGAAAACCTGTGCTCCATAACTTGCCACACCCCTAGCCAAACTGTTTCAATACAGTTACAACAATGGCTTCTCCTCATTATGTGGAAAATTACCCCAAGTATCTCCTGTATATAAAAAGCAGAACAAATCCAATCCGGCCAATACCACCCCATCAGTCTCCTCTCGATCATCAGTAAAGTGGTGGAAGGTCTCAGTGTTTTTAAGTAGCACCTGCTCAGCAATACCCTGGTCAATGACGCCCAGTTTGGGCTCCACCAGGGCCACTCAGCTCCTGACCTCATTACCGTGGTTCAAACATGGACAAAAGACCTGAATTCCAGAGGTGGGGTGAGAGCGATAGCACTTTAAATCAAGGCTTCATTCGACCAAGTGTGGTATCAAGGGGCCTTTGCAACACTGGAATCAAAGGGTATCAGGGGCAAACTGCCCGCTGGTTAATATCATACCTGACACGTAGGAAGATGGTCATGGTTGATGAAGGTCAGTCAACTCAGCTCCAAATCTGCAGGAGTCCCTCGAGCAGTGAACGAAAACTTCTTCAGGGCTGCTTCATCAATGACCTTCCCTCCATTTTAAGGTCAGCAGTGGGGATGTTCGCCAATGATTGTACAATGTTCTGCAACATTTGTGACTCCTCAGATACTGAAGCAGTCCATGTTCAAACGCGACAAGATCTGCAGAGTATCCAGGCTGGCAAGTGGCAAGTAATATTCAGGCCACACAAATTCCAGACCGTGACCATCACCAATTAAGTACAATCTAACCTGCCCCTTGGCATTCAATGATGTTACTATCATTAAATCCCCCAGTATCAGATTCCTGGTGGGTAATCATTGCTCAGAAACTCACTGGTCTCGCCACATGACCACCATAACTATAAAAGCAGGTCAGAAGCTAGGAATACTGCGGCGAGTAACGCACATCCTGACTTCCAAATGTCTGTCCATCATCTACAATGCATAAGTCAGAAGTGTGATGGAAGACTCCCAATTTGCCTGGATGAGTGCAGCCCCAACAACACTCAAGAAGCTTTATACCATCCAGGACAAAGCAAACAGTTTGACTGTTCCTTCATCCACAATGCTCCACCATCAACGCTCAGCAGCAGCAGCAGTGTTTTACTCTCTACATGCTGCAATGAAATGATTCACCAAAGATCCTCAGAGACCATCTTCCTAACTCACGACCCCATCTGTCTGCAAGGACAAAGGCTGCAGATGTATGGAAATACTGTCATCTTCTGGTTCCCCTCCAAGCCAGTCACCAACCTGACTTGGAAATATATCACCGCTCCTTCACAGTCACTGGGTCAGAATCCTGGGATTCCCTCCCTAATGGCATTGGAGGTCAACCACAGCAGGTGGACTGCAGCGTTCAACAAGGCAGCTCACCACCACCTTCTCAAGGGCAACTAGGGACAGGTAATAAATGTTGGCCCAGCCAGTGACTCCCAGATTCACGAAATAAATAAATAGAAATTAACAGAGGACGGTTGCTGAGGTGTCGCAGGGATCGGTGCTTGGGGCCCAGCTGTTCACAATGCCCTTTAAACATTTGGTTACTGGAATCAGATACAATATATCCCAGCCTGCTGACAGCACTAACGGATGTGGGATGGTGAGTGGGTGAGGAGGATGTAAAAAAGCACCGAGAAGACTAAGACAAGTGGAGTGAATGGGTAAATATGTGAAAAATGGAGAACAATGTGAATAGAGATGACGGTGTGCCCTTTGGTGGAAACGATAAATTGGCAGCCTACCATTTGAAAGGGATTGGTTGAAACATGTTGATCTACAAAGGGACGTATGATCCTGTTTGTTGTTTCCTTCTGCATAAACCTCTGAGGCCCATGCAGTGCAGTGAGTTCTGCAACCAGATGTCAATACTCGGCATGGAGATTGGCACGCTGTCCAGTGTACACAGACCCACCAAGTGGGGAGCTGTAACATTAAAAAGGATCTGCATCTCCCTGTACACCAGATGCTGAAACCAATATTGCAGAAACAGAAAGCAGTGAGGAAGATAAATGAAGTGTTGACCTTCATTTCAGGGGGATGTGAGTCCAGAAATAAGGGTGGCTTATTGCAGCTGTACAGGGCCTGGTGAGCTATCATCCCGAACATTGTGCAGTATTGTGTGTAGTTTTGGTCTCCTTACCTAATAAAGGACAAACCTGACATTGATGGAGAGCAGTGAAGGATGACCAGATTGATCTCTGGGATGACGGGCTTGTTGTGGGAGCAGAGATTGGGGAGACTGGGCCAGTATTCCACGGGGTTTAGGAAAATGAGTGGAGATCTCAGTGAAATATACAAAACTCTGACAGGGTAAGTCAGTTTGGAAGCAGGTCACTCTGCATTGAGATGAGAATAAATGTTTGCACTCACAGACTGGTGAACCTGGGGAATTCGCTCGCACCTGGAAACCGAGACATTGATTATAGATAAGGATTTAGAGACAGTAAAGGGATGGTGGGAGAGCAGGTGTACGGTGTTTAAATGAAGGGCAAACCATCATTACATTGAATTGGGTAGCAAACTCGATGGACCAAACGTACTACTGCACCACCTATTTTATAGCTTCCCAAGTTACTCTCATTAACGGATATGTATATCGTGTGGGGTAAGTGCATTGAGGAGATTTTATCGATGAACTAGAATGGGGAGGCTGAATGTGTTGTATGACCTTCTCCTTTCCCGCTGTTTCTGTGCAGTCTGTGGGAAAGCTCTGCAAATGTTTTCACAAGCTCTCAGATGTTAGGAAGGAGGTCTCTGCAGAGTCGACAGGACTGTGTTCCCATTCTCTTTTCCGACACTGATGCTGAGGCCGGGTGTTCTGTCCAGTTTCATCCTTTCAGACCTTGTAGTAGTTTGATACAAATGAGTGCTTTGCTGGGCTGTTTCAGAGACCATTGAAATGTTTATCACATGTCAGGGTCTTTAGAGTCACCTTTAGCCCAGCCAAGGACATCATGGGAGATTCACTTACAAAAGTACATTGGAGAAGGAAATTCTGTTTACAATCGATATTGGCTTCAAGGTCACTGTAACTGACCCCAGATTTTAGATCTCGATATTTTATTGATTGTCTTTAA